>NW_026879497.1:0-275956 GCF_032173495.1 Musca vetustissima
TGACAAGTTATGTTTTAAAAAATCACCTAACGGGAAAATTGGGCATGCATACAATTCGAAATTGTTCCTTATTAAATGTTCTCCCGTATTTAATTTATTTAATCTGCCGTATGTAGAGTAACTTCCGGTAATGTGAACCCCCTTTCCTTTTGTGGTCAAAAATTATATATATTTGTCTATAAAAATGTTATTGCATTATATTTCTAAACTGCGAATAAAAATAACTTGGCGGGTAATGTGGACCAGTATATGTGGGTAATGAGGATCAGTAAGTTTATTTTATTTATTTATTTTTATTGCCACGAAAAAGCCATCTGACCAATAAATATCGCAACATGCCAAAAACTTATCTTCTTATAGCTATACAGTATATATCTTAATATAAATTAAAGCATTTTTAAATTCATTTTAAAACTAAACAGTTCATATACTAACATAATATATGGATTTTAATTAAAAAACTACAAAGCAGAAAAGGCTCCCCAGCCATGTAAAAATAAAGCAGTAAAGACTATTGTTGGTAATATCTAAGTGTTTTTATCAAACAGCTTGCCAAGCAATGGGTGGATAGTTCTCTCTAGCCAAAGACAATATATAAACAACAAGGTTGTTTTTTTTTTGGGTTGTTTGCTCACAGCATTGGATAAAATAAAATCAATGTAACCATGCAATAATTAATACACGGATTTTAATTCGTTAGAAATTGATTTTTATTGGTTACAATATGTTGTTACCTTTATAAAATACGTGTGTATATTTCAAGAGTTTGTGCAAGAAGAGCAAAATCTTTAACGGAAATAAAAGTTTGCAAGATGGCTAGAATCTAGCAATGAATTGTACTAAAAGTATTTGTTACTCTTAGTACATTTCATTGCGTTTTTACACGAAAAGATTTTAGGGAATTTAATGCAAATAAACATTTAAATCAGTTTTACGCTTGGCGTAAACATTGCCGCCACCACCGGGGTCGAGGGCCACTAGGTTAGATCTTAGCCATTTTGCGGAATAAAAGTAAAACTATGTTATATTCATATTCGATGTTGATATTAGGTTAGGTTATTTCAATGATATAAGATAATTCTAAAAAATGTACTTAATCTATGTGTTAACAATGCAACAGATAATTCATAATTGTTGTTTCAATGAAGAGTATAAGTTTTAGATATCTTGGCCAGAATGGTAGGAGGTAATGTTGCCGAATTTCGTTGAATGATGTCAGAAAGAGATGCCAAATTAAGCTGGGTATCCATGACGTAATTTTTGAGGTAGTAGGTGTCTTCGGACGTTTGCTTCCAGAAGAATCAGTGTCTTTGTCTTTTATCCGAGAATGGACATGAAGCATACTGTTACGTTCTTGGATTTTACTTAATCCCGTGTAGACGTTGTTTTACTTCCCAATACAGTTCGTACTAAATAAAACGCGGGTTCTTTCCGATTACGATTATTACAATGATTTTATTGACACAATTTACTTTGCACGTTACTTTGCACTTTACGTTACTTGACTGTTTCAATTCGCGATCTGATTCACAACTGACTGACTGCCTTTCCATTTCCCCTATTTATATGAGCCTCGCCTGTCGCTACAGAAGTTTCTAGACGATCTGGTAACACCTAGATTACGAACAATCTACCAATGCAACAAACACATACAACCTTACAGTGAGTAAACAATAACAACAACACATATACAGGCGAGGGGCTAACAAATAAAGAGGAATTAAGCGATCATCAATGATGACGTTTAACAAGAATTGTACGTCAACAAAAAAATAGGCAATGAAAGAGGAAATGGAAGGATGTAGAAAAATCCATACAGTAGTTGTTGTTGTGAAGTTATTCAAATAAACTGCGTAGTAGAAATTTACGTTACAATTCAAATTCTTAAATTAACGGAATTCATCTAAATTAACTTAAATCTAAAGTTATATTCGTAACATTGCCCCCCGCTTAAGCCTGTTCGTCCCGAATAGGCACACTTCCCGTTCCGTAGGGGGTCAGCCGCTCCAAATGTATAACTTTCATCTTCGACCTGGGACTGTCGCTCCTCTGGATGCGATAAACGACGTCATTTATTTTCGTGACAATCTTGTAGGGTCCTTCCCAATTTGGGGCATAGTCCTTTCTTTCGTTGTGGGTTGAACAATAGTACCAGTTGCCCTTCTTGAAACCCATCGGTATTTGCCGCTCGATCGTACCTTGCCTTCATGCGGTTGCTAACCATTTTTATTCGATGTCGGACTGCATCGTGGACTTTACTAAAAGAGTTTTGACTGTCTTCATCTTGGTTCACATCGTCGTTTGGGGTAGCACCGAATATCAAATCGCCAGGTAGCTTTAATTCATTTCCGAACAGAACTTTGGCTGGGGTCCGGGATGTGGAATCATGAATGGCCGATCTATAAGCCAGTAAAAGCTTGGGAATATGCTCATCCCAGTCTCGTTGGCCACTGTCCACCACTTTCCGTAGATGTTCTTCCAGGGTGCGATTGAATCTTACCACCATGCCATCTGATTGTGGATGTAGGGGCGTCGTTCTGGTTTTCTTGATTCCGTAGGAGTCACACATTTCCTTGAAGATCGCTGATTCTAAATTCCTGCCTTGATCGGAATGAACCTCAAATGGAACACCATAGCGACAAATCCAATTTTTGCTGAACACATCCACAATTGTCCTGGCTTCTTGATTAGGGATAGCATAAACCTCTGGCCATTTACTGAAGTAATCCATGACCACTAATACATACCGGTTCCCAGAGTCGCTTGTTGGGAACGGTCCAGCTACATCCATTGCGATTCTTTCAAAAGGGGCTCCTGAATTATACTGCTGCATGTAGCCTCGACTCTTCCGTATTGGACCTTTAGCTCTTATGCACCTTTCACAATTGGCGATCCAGTCGGCAATGGATTTTTGACAGCCGACCCAGTAGAATATCTGCTTTACCTTTTCAGCCGTCTTTGCTATGCCAAGATGTCCTCCACTTGGCCCATCGTGAAACTCCGACAAGACATCTCTTATTTTGGAGTCTGGGACGACGATCAAGTTCCGGTGAGATTTGCCGTCCTCACTTTCCCATTTGCGATATAGGCAACCATCTATTATAAGTAGACTGTCCCACTGGGCCCAATCGGATTTTAAAAGAGGGCTTTCGGAGGTAATTTCTTTGCGACTAGGTCGCTTGCCCGTTTCTATGGCCGAAATTACTTTGCCCAGAATGGGATCTCTTCGTGGTTCCGTCGACCAATCTTCACCCGACTCAAACTGCAATAGTCGGACATCAACGATATTCTCTTTATTCTCAGCCTTTGAGCAGTGCCTGCATTCTACTTTGCATGGCCGACGAGACAGGGCATCAGCATTACCATGTTTTCCGCCTTTTCTGTGCTCGATTCTGAAGTCATAACTCTGGAGCCTCTCGATCCAACGGGCTAGTTGACCTTCCGGATTCTTAAACTGCAGCAACCATTGGAGAGCAGCGTGGTCGGTCCTCAGCAGGAAATGCTGGCCATATAGGTATTTGTGGAAGTGTTTAACGCACTCAGGGACAGCAAGCAGCTCTCTCCTCGTCACACAGTAATTCCTCTCAGGTTTCGACAATGTCCGGCTGTAGTACCCGATGACTTTTTCCTGTCCGTCGATTTCCTGGGAAAGGACGCCACCGATGCCGCACGCACTTGCGTCTGTGTCCAGAACAAACTTGGCGCCAGGTATAGGGTATGCCAAAATGGGGGCTCTGCATAGCATGTCTTTGAGCTTTCTGAATGCCTCCTCCTGGTCGTTGCCCCACTGAAACCTCTGGCCTTTTTGCGTCAAGCGGTGTAGACAGGCGGCGATGTTGGCAAAATTTTGGACAAATCGACGGTAGTATGTGCAGAGACCCAGAAAGCTTCGCAGCTCATGGAGATTTCGGGGCTGCGGCCAATCTCTGACGGCTTGAATTTTCTCCTTATCCGTCGATATGCCCTCCGGCGTCACGTGGTGCCCCAGGAACTTCACCTCTCGTTGGAAGAGACTGCACTTCTTTGGGTTCAGCTTGAGGCCTGAAGACGAAAGCTGCTGTAGAACATCCTTTAAGTTCTTGATGTGTTCGTCGAAGTTGCGTCCCATGACTATGATGTCATCCAGGTATATGAGGCACGACTTCCACTGCAGCCTTTTTAACACACGCTCCATCAGCCTTTCAAATGTAGCCGGGGCGTTGCAGAGTCCGAATGGCATGACATTGAACTGCCTGAGACCCCCATTAACGCCAAACGCTGTTTTCTCTTTATCTTTTTCGGCGATCTCTACTTGCCAGTACCCACTCTGCAGGTCGAGGGTGGAGAACCATGAAGTCCCGGCTAATGTGTCCAATGTGTCGTCGATTCTTGGGAGAGGTGACATTCAACTTTTGTCTTTCTTGGTGACATTCAACTTTCGGTAGTCCACACAAAATCGGGTGCTTCCGTCTTTCTTCTTGACCAATACCACTGGGGAGCACCATGGACTTGACGATGGTTCTATTACACCACTCTTTTCCATTTCACTTATCAGCTTCTGGACCTCGTCTCTTTTAGCCAGGGGAACACTTCTTGGTGGCTGTTTAATGGGTCTCGCGTCTGCTGTATGGATTTCATGCTTCACCACTGATGTTCTTCCCTGGTGCTCTTTTGTCAACGCAAAGGTAGAGGCATATTTCCATAATAGCTGCTTAGCCTTGTTCCTCTCGGAAGGTGATACTTGGTGTGTCCACTCTTTCATGTAGCCGTCGAGGTGCTTCTTCTCCATGGCTGCTGGCTTTTCGGTGCTGGTTTCCAAATTTATTACAGCTTCAGCTGGTGTGCATTGTCCAACATCGGAAAATTGGCAAATTTGCTCTTGCTTGTTTTACAGGTTCAAAACTCTAACAGGAATCAATCCGTCCTTGTTGCTTTTCACCAGGGCATTCGCTATTAGGATGTTACTGTTTATGTTTTCTGCTGGTTCCACCACCCACAACTTCTCGGCTCCACAATCTCCATTCATTGGTACCCATATTATTGCTTCGGCACAGGGCGATATCATCTCTGGATGGTCCGTAGTCAGACGTCTAATGGGTGTACTTTCATCGTAGCCCACGTTTAACGGAATTTCGACGTTAGACCAGGTCATCACACGCTCTTTCATATCCAGATTGATACCAAAGGCAATCATAAAATCTGCGCTTATTATCACTTCGTCTACGATATCGGCAACTATAAACTCGTAATTCTTCGATTTATTGGCAATAGTTAGTCTCAGGGTAATCTTGCCGTGTACTGCCGCGGGCTCCCCCGTTGCTGTGCGCAGTCTGACTCCATTAAGTTGCGTTATTTTTCCCTTTACCAGATCCGATCTTATGATGGACTTTGATGCGCCAGTGTCTAACGTCAGAACTCGCTTGTCACCATTGATGTACCCAGTTGTTGTTAGGTTGTGACTTTTCTGTTGTACTATTGCTATGGAGATTGTGGGGTCATCGTCGATGGGAGCCAGTGCAGTGCCAGTGCCTGCATTCTACTTTGCATGGCCGACGAGACAGGGCATCAGCATTACCATGTTTTCCGCCTTTTCTGTGCTCGATTCTGAAGTCATAACTCTGGAGCCTCTCGATCCAACGGGCTAGTTGACCTTCCGGATTCTTAAACTGCAGCAACCATTGGAGAGCAGCGTGGTCGGTCCTCAGCAAGAAATGCTGGCCATATAGGTATTTGTGGAAGTGTTTAACGCACTCAAGGACAGCAAGCAGCTCTCTCCTCGTCACACAGTAATTCCTCTCAGGTTTCGACAATGTCCGGCTGTAGTACCCGATGACTTTTTCCTGTCCGTCGATTTCCTGGGAAAGGACGCCACCGATGCCGCACGCACTTGCGTCTGTGTCCAGAACAAACTTTCCGCCAGGTATAGGGTATGCCAAAATGGGGGCTCTGCATAGCATGTCTTTGAGCTTTCTGAATGCCTCCTCCTGGTCGTTGCCCCACTGAAACCTCTGGCCTTTTTGCGTCAAGCGGTGTAGACAGGCGGCGATGTTGGCAAAATTTTGGACAAATCGACGGTAGTATGTGCAGAGACCCAGAAAGCTTCGCAGCTCATGAAGATTTCGGGGCTGCGGCCAATCTCTGACGGCTTGAATTTTCTCCTTATCCGTCGATATGCCCTCCGGCGTCACGTGGTGCCCCAGGAACTTCACCTCTCGTTGGAAGAGACTGCACTTCTTTGGGTTCAGCTTGAGGCCTGAAGACGAAAGCTGCTGTAGAACATCCTTTAAGTTCTTGATGTGTTCGTCGAAGTTGCGTCCCATGACTATGATGTCATCCAGGTATATGAGGCACGACTTCCACTGCAGCCTTTTTAACATACGCTCCATCAGCCTTTCAAATGTAGCCGGGGCGTTGCAGAGTCCGAATGGCATGACATTGAACTGCCTGAGACCCCCATTAACGCCAAACGCTGTTTTCTCTTTATCTTTCTCGGCGATCTCTACTTGCCAGTACCCACTCTGCTGGTCGAGGGTGGAGAACCATGACGTCCCGGCTAATGTGTCCAATGTGTCGTCGATTCTTGGGAGAGGTGACATTCAACTTTTGTCTTTCTTGGTGACATTCAACTTTCGGTAGTCCACACAAAATCGGGTGCTTCCGTCTTTCTTCTTGACCAATACCACTGGGGAGCACCATGGACTTGACGATGGTTCTATTACACCACTCTTTTCCATTTCACTTATCAGCTTCTGGACCTCGTCTCTTTTAGCCAGGGGAACACTTCTTGGTGGCTGTTTAATGGGTCTCGCGTCTGCTGTATGGATTTCATGCTTCACCACTGATGTTCTTCCCTGGTGCTCTTTTGTCAACGCAAAGGTAGAGGCATATTTCCATAATAGCTGCTTAGCCTTGTTCCTCTCGGAAGGTGATAATTGGTGTGTCCACTCTTTCATGTAGCCGTCGAGGTGCTTCTTCTCCATGGCTGCTGGCTTTTCGGTGCTGGTTTCCAAATTTATTACAGCTTCAGCTGGTGTGCATTGTCCAACATCGGAAAATTGGCAAATTTGCTCTTGCTTGTTTGACAGGTTCAAAACTCTAACAGGAATCAATCCGTCCTTGTTGCTTTTCACCAGGGCATTCGCTATTAGGATGTTACTGTTTATGTTTTCTGCTGGTTCCACCACCCACAACTTCTCGGCTCCACAATCTACATTCATTGGTACCCATATTATTGCTTCGGCACAGGGCGGTATCATCTCTGGATGGTCCGTAGTCAGACGTCTAATGGGTGTACTTTCATCGTAGCCCACGTTTAACGGAATTTCGACGTTAGACCAGGTCATCACACGCTCTTTCATATCCAGATTGATACCAAAGGCAATCATAAAATCTGCGCCTATTATCACTTCGTCTACGATATCGGCAACTATAAACTCGTAATTCTTCGATTTATTGGCAATAGTTAGTCTCAGGGTAATCTTGCCGTGTACTGCCGCGGGCTCCCCCGTTGCTGTGCGCAGTCTGACTCCATTAAGTTGCGTTATTTTTCCCTTTACCAGATCCGATCTTATGATGGACTTTGATGCGCCAGTATCTAACGTCAGAACTCGCTTGTCACCATTGATGTACCCAGTTGTTGTTAGGTTGTGACTTTTCTGTTGTACTATTGCTATGGAGATTGTGGGGCCATCGTCGATGGGAGCCAGTTCATGCCCCGCTGGACTGGCTCGATTTAGTTTAACGGTGACTCCTTGGTGGACTGTTGAGCCATTCTTCTACCATCTTTCGTTGGAGGTGGTGACAATGACCTGGATCGTTTGCGCTTAGCTCTGCATTCGCGCGCAATATGACCTGCTTTATCGCAGTTGAAGCATCTAATCCTGGGCTTAGTCATCCCTACTGACTTTGTTTCTTCTATTACCTGCCTCATGGCGTCCTTGATCGAGTTAACGAGGGCTTTGGGTTCGCAACATTCGGTCTCCAGTTGGCGAATCTTGTAGGTCTGGGGCTTAACCATTATTCTTGCCGTCTCTTGGGCAAGAGCAAACGACACGGTCTCGGCAAATGACGCTTTTGGTGACGCATATGTTGCACATTTAATCTCAGGGTCACGTATGCCATTCACAAAAGTTTCGATTTTCATACGGTCCAGCAATGGGTGATTCTCTCCTGGATACGTCATTAGCACCAAACGTTCCACCTCAGCTGCAAAGTCTTGTAACGTCTCGTTTGTCCTCTGTACTCTTCCCCTTAATTCCATAAGGTAGATGTTTTGTTTATGTTCGCCACCGTACTTACGTTCCAGTGCAGCAATAACATCTTCATAGTTGCTTCTAGAAGCGACAGGAATACTCTGTATAACATCAGCAGCACTGCCCTTCAATGCCAGAAGTAGTGCAACCGCTTTGTCGCTGTCGTTCCACGAATTTCTAGAAGCCACTGTCTCGAACTGTAACTTGAAAACATTGCATGACGTAGAGCCGTCGAATACAGGAGGTTTGATTTTTAGTGTGTTATCAGGAGCTCGCACCGGACCACCTTTAATTTCAAGTTCCGAAATTTTCTTCTCCAGATTCGTAAACCTGTGGTCGTGGGCCAGAAATTTCTCGTCAACCGACTGCACTTTCTTATCCAACTCTTTAATTTTGACCTCCACGGTTTCCACTCTCCTTCCAATAACTTCTGTAATATTCTCGAGTTTCTCGTTCATTCTACAGTTCTCTGCCTTGAGTTCATCTAACTTTCTGGAATTCTCTTCGAACATTCGTCTCGAGTTTTCTTCTGACTTTCTGGAATTTTCTTCGAACCTTCTGAAATTTTCCTCAAACATTTTGGCAAGCATTTCTCTGAAATCGTCACCCATGGCAGCTACTGACGAGACTTCCCCACCGTTGGATTCGCCCATTTCCGATAAATCCACTTCATCCTTACTGTCCAACTCATATGTATCGATGTTCATACCACGGCGCTCGAACTCATCTAACAGACGTTTTTGTAGTTCAGCCTTGTTGCCCGTAGAGGACAATTCCAATTTATTAAGTTCCTTCTTCAAGTCTTCCACTCGTAGATCCTTAAACTTCATCGTAGTATTATCGTAATCTCACTTCCGACACCAATTGTTACGTTCTTGGATTTTACTTAATCCCGTGTAGACGTTTTATTTCCCAATACAGTTCGTACTAAATAAAACGCGGGTTCTTTCCGATTACGATTATTACAATGATTTTATTGACACAATTTACTTTGCACGTTACTTTGCACTTTACGTTACTTGACTGTTTCAATTCGCGATCTGATTCACAACTGACTGACTGCCTTTCCATTTCCCCTATTTATATGAGCCTCGCCTGTCGCTACAGAAGTTTCTAGACGATCTGGTAACACCTAGATTACGAACAATCTACAAATGCAACAAACACTTACAACCTTACAGTGAGTAAACAATAACAACAACACATATACTAGCGAGGGGGTAACAAAGAATGAGGAATTAAGCGATCATCAATGATGACGTTTAACAAGAATTGTACGTCAACAAAAAAATAGACAATGAAGGAGGAAATGGAAGGATATAGAAAAATCCATACAGTAGTTGTTGTTGTGAAGTTATTCAAATAAACTGCGTAGTAGAAATTTACGTTACAATTCAAATTCTTAAATTAACGGAATTCATCTAAATTAACTTAAATCTAAAGTTATATTCGTAACAACACTATGGTGTTGTTTATGGCAGTAGACGCAGCCAGTCGTCGTAAAACAAGAGTCCTGCGAGTGCGAATGCGCTAAGCAGTTTACACAGTAGCCATATTTCCTGACTGCATGCATTCTTTCGACAGAATTCATGTTTTGGAAGCGAAAGCATGATTTCAATGAGTGTATTTTTCGACACAACCGACAAATATATTTCTTGGTTTCGAAATCTTTCTGGTGAGAAGACATTGTCTAAAAGAAAACAAGGAAGGATGTTAAAACATGAAGGTATGGAAATGTCAAGGAAAAGATAAGGAAGGTAAACAAGATTATTGGATGTTATTTTTGGGATTACTTAAGCAGGAGCATATAGTTGTCTTTCTTGAGATGTAGGTTCATCGCTATTTAAGACCACTAGCTTGGTTATAGGTCGAGTAATGATTCCTTTCTCGGTGCGAACATCAGCGACTCTGACTCGTTTGTCATACCCATAGTACACGCGTGTTATTCTTCCGAGCCTCCAAGCATTAGGTGGAATATTCTCCTCCTTAATTACAACCAATAGATCTTCTTTAAGATTATCTTCCGAAGTCTGCAATTTGTTTCGTTTTTACAGTTCTTTGAGATATTCGTTTTTCCATTCGTTTTTCCGTTGTTGGTGTTGGATTTTGAGACGTTGCCACCGATTTTGGATTGATAAGGGGGCTTGACTAATGTCAGGATCGATAGGAACGAGAAGAGGAGTTCCGATCAGGAAATGACCGGGAGTAAGTGCGGTCAAATCGGATGGATTCTGAGATGATGGACTCAACGGCCTTGAGTTAAGACATGCTTCTATTTTGGACAAAATCGTTTGAAATTCTTCAAATGTATACTTTGAAGAGCGCGTTATCTTTTTAAAATGCTATTTGAAGCTCTTCACTCCAGCCTCCCATAGCCCACCCATATGAAGGGCACCAGGAGGAATAAACTTCCATGTTATATTTTGGTAAGCATAGTTGGATGTTACCGCTTGACGAGAAGTTTGTATAAATTCTTTTGCTAAGATCCTGGAAGCCCCAACAAACGTGGTTTCATTATCAGAATGTAAATAAGATGGACAACCACGCCGAGCTACAAATCTATTAAATGCAGCGAGGAAGGTGGAAGTGGATAAATCAGATGTTGCTTCCAAGTGTATCGCCTTGGTGGAAAAACAGACGAAGACGCATACATACCCCTTTGTGATGCGGCAACATCTTCCGGAAAAACTTTTAATTTCGAATGGACCCGCGAAGTCGAGACCAGTATGTGTAAATGGTCTGGAGAATTCACATCGTTCCGTTGGAAGGGCTGCCATTAGCTGTTGTTGGCATTTTCTTTTATAAATGGTGCACGGCTTACATTGGTGGATTATCGTTTTGATAAGATTCTGGATCTTAGGTATCCAGTACTGCGTTCTAATCAGTCGGAGCATTAACTGGTTTCCTCCGTGTAAACTTATGAGATGAATAAATTTGACCAGTAGTCGGGAATACTGACATTTGTATGGCAGGAGTATGGGGTGTCTTTCATTAAACGATAGAACGGATGCATATTTCAATCTCCCACATATTCTCATAATTCCATCAGAATCTATGAATGGATTTAAGTTAATGAGTGAACTCGTAGAAGAAATGGATTTCGTATTGGTTAAGGATGAATATTCCTCGGGATAAACCGACTTTTGTGACGCAGATATAAGACGCTTTCGGACGAATATGATTTCGGCTGATGATATAGTTTTGCAGCCAAGATTAAAAGTTGGACGATACTGTGGGTGAGTGCGATGAAGAAATCGATAGATATACGCAACGATTCTGAGCGCTTTAGGGAATGACGAAAATTTCTCTAATATATCTTCAAATTTGTCAAAATATGTAAAATGAACCTTTACTGTCTTCTTTTCTAATGTTGTGACATCACTGGAAGATACGACAATTTTGGCCACGTCTTCGGATCTTGGGACAACCATGAAGGTCATTTCATCATTTCTGCTAATAACGTTGCTCCACATAATTCAAGTCGGGGTATCGATAACGTTTTGAGTGGTGCAACCTTAGTTTTGGACGAGATAAGATGTGTATGGATCGAGTTAGAATAATGTATACGGATATAGATGGCTGCAGCATATGCCCTTTCAGAAGCATCGGAAAATCCATGGAATTCAACGCGACCCTCTGGTGAGAAGTATATCCAACGTGGAATTCTTATTTCATTTATAGTGGAATAATTGGTTTGAAATGATTTCCAATGAAGTAGGGATGCTGGTGATATTTTCGAATCCCATTCTGTACGATCCAACCATATCCTTTGCATTATGATTTTGGCTTGGATAATGATTGGTGCTAGCCAGCCCGCAGGATCAAATAACCTCGATATTTGGGATAAGACCTCACGCTTTGTGTAGGAACAACTATCTGGAATCTGCGACGTGTTAAAGAAAAATGCATCGGAATTTGCATTCCACCGTATACCTAAAGTTTTGGCTGAACTTTGGTCATCGAAATTTAGGAAATCAGAACATAGAAGATGGTCAGAAGGAAGTCCGGTCAATATTTGTTTACAATTTGCTGTCCATTTTCTCATACTGAACCCAGCGGAACCCAGAGCATTTATAACTTGATCCCTTGCCTTGACAGCCGTATCTATGGAGTGTGCGCCTGCTAACGCATCGTCTACATACATGCAATTTTTAAGGATATTACTAGCCAAGGGATACGTATCCTTAATATCATCAGCCAGTTGAATAATAGTTCGTATCGCTAAGTACGGTGCGCAGTTTACTCCAAATGTCACAGTTTTCAATTCAAAATCTTGTATTGGATCCTTTGGGGACTTGCGGAACAAGATACGTTGGAATGGAGTATGGGATGGATTTACCAATATCTGTCGATACATTTTTTGGATGTCTGCATTAAAAACGTATCGATAGAAGCGCCATCTCAAAATTAGGGTTACTAGGTCATTTTGTAGGACTGGTCCTGTGTATAACACGTCATTAAGGCTAACGCCATTGGAAGTAGCATATGACGCATTGAAGACCACCCGAACCTTTGTAGTGGTACTCTCTGGTTTAATAACCGCATGGTGCGGTAAATAGTAGTGTGTTGGAAACCATGATGCAGTAGGAGTAGATACTGGGTACATATGATCTAGAGTGAGATATTCCAGAAGTGTTCGATCATAATCCTCTTTAAAAGATGAATCACGAAGGAGTCGTCCTTCATTTCTGTAAAATTGGGTCGTTGACGTCATTCTTGATTGACCTAAATTTAAGTCCTTTAAAAATTCTTTTTTAAAAGGAAGAGAAACAACGTATCTCCCTTCGGGATTCCTTTTTGTAGATTTTTGATACAACTCTTCGCAATATTTATCTGCCAGGGTTGGGAGTCGTTTTTGTTTATCTAAAGAAATTTCACATACCAATGACACTTTCGTATTGAAAGATGCACAGCTTGGGGTTGACAGAGGTCTTGTTAGTATCCACCCGAATACTGTCTCTTGTGCAAGTAAGGAGTCACATATATTTCGTTGCTACCCTGTTGATGGAAATAAATCTGCTCCTAAAAGGATATCAACTTTCGAGCTTTCATAAAATGTAGGATCGGCTAATGGAAGTGGTGGAAGCTTGGACAGAGACTTATAATCGATAGTTCTGGAAGGAAGGTTGTTGGACAACTGCGGAACAACAAGAGCAGAAATTGAAATTTCAAATCCATTATTGACATTGGAACCTAAAGAAAACGTGCATTCTTTCTGAATGTCAGCCGCTACACTATTGTTCAATCCCGAAACTTTGGCCGATGTCCGTCTGCAGGGAAGTTTAAGAATGTTGCATAACCTCTCGGAAATAAATGACCCTTCAGAACCAGAGTCTAAAAGAGCTCTAGCTTTATAAACCAAATCAAGATGTAGAACTTTGACAACAGCAGTACCTAAAATCACACCCATAGCACTCGTTGCAAAACAGGTTTATACAGCACCGCATGATTTATTAGTGGACTGTAACGGTGGAACTAAATCAGATGGTGTCTGAACATTAGAAAATGACGGGGTCTGGGGATTGCGATTCCAGGATGAGCTAGAAGGATCAAGCTCTTTGTGAAGCATAGTGTTGTGACGCTTATGACATTTGAAACATGAGTGCTTGCTTTTACAATTTTTCACAGAATGGGCACCAGAAAAGCAGTTCAAACAGAGATTACTTCCTTTATTTCTGCGATACGTTGGATGTAATCCATGCTAATAAATTTTGGACATTTCCGAATTGTATGGGATTCGTTAGTGCAAAGACGACATGTGTTTTGACTAATGTTAGTTTGAAAAGCACTCAACTTGCCCGTGCTTGCTTGTTTGCTACCCTTGAATGTAGAAGACTTCAGTTTTGATTTAGAATCTGAAGAATGTCGGATCTCGGTGACAGATTCAAGGGTGCTATATATATTGCTAAGGAAATCATCAATATCAGACCAGTTTGGTATAATAGATTTGTCTTTCAACGTGTATTCCCATAACGTTAAAGTAAATTCTGGGAGACAGTTTGAGCAGAGATAGACAATGATCGGATTCCAGCTTTCTACATTGATTTCGTGTAGCTTAAGTATGTCTATACAAGAGTTGATGTCTCGCTGCAGCTTCTTGAGCGCCGGGGCTGACTCTGTGGTAATGATTGGAAGGTTGAACAATATGCTTAATTGTCCATTAATAAGAATACGTTTGTTTTCGTATCTAGCACACAAGTTTTTCCAAGCAAAGGAAAATCCTTCGTTGGTCAAAGGACGCGATTTCATGGGCTTCCCCTGAAGTTTTCTGACTCAGATGGAAGAGTTTTTCGATCGGATTTAACCTTGGATTTCTAAGACACAGAGCGGTGAACATGTCCCGGAAAGTAGGCCAGGATTTATAGTCACTTTGGAACACAGTCAACTCACATGGGGGAAGGTTAAAGCTGGTTCCTACATTTGGATGGATCGGTGATTTCTTTTGAGGAAAATTCTGAAGGGATTCATTAATAGTTGAGATGCATCGACAATAAGTTGCATACGACTTTGTATACTTATCTTTGACTATCTCTATATCACTAGCATTATCTTCATTTTTATCTTCCTCGTCGCCACCTTCGTGTTCTTCCTCATCTTCGTCATTAGAGAGGTCTGTCAAACACTCCGCATAGACGAGTTTGAGTTGAGACCAAATGGATTTCACTTCATCCCGATGGGTCTCAAGATGAAAAGCTGAACTTGATGGAAGTTGGTTGCTGTTGAAAGCAGCTTCAAACTCTACAAGGCTATCGGCCAATCGGATAAATCGCTCTAGAGACATGATGGGAGGAACCAGTATTGAGAGAAATTGATTGTCCAAAGAAGTCACCAACAAGGAATAGTATGCGTATACCTGCTACACTATTCTTGGAATTTTGCAATAATCACTGTGGAAATATTTATTCTATCTAAAGTGGTGACTCACTTAGTGAAGAGGAAAAAGTATATACAATATTCGGAATTAAATGTTATTTCTTCACAGTGTATCTGGAGGATGTTTTGGAATTGATTGCAATAATTGGTTGTAAATTTGTAGTTATACATACATCTGAAGGGAATACCTTCAGTTTTGAAACACTGTATTTCATGTATCTTAACGTTTCAATATAAGTTAGATACACGTATTTCAATATTAAGCATCGAACCTTATAAAGCAGAATAGTTAAAACATATGATCAGAAAATAAGAGTTCAACGAACTTTACTTCCAATGTGTATAATTGAAAGTATTGGAATTTTTGTTTTGATTCCTTATTCTAAAAGTTCGTTTGCTTTGTGACCAAAGAAGAAAAATAACAAAGAGCTGGTTGATATTCACCACAAACTACTCTGTGTTGTTGAGAAAGTGATATTAGTGAGAACGGCATACAGATGCATGTGACAGGCTTAGCAAAAACAAACGCTATGTGAAGAGAATAACAGAAATCAACGAACAATATTCACCACAGGTTCTCACGGTAAATTCGTTCTCACTAACAGTTAAATGTGCATACAAATGTATACGAAGTTAGAGAGAACATTGTGAGATTTTGTAAATGAACTGAGCAAAAGAGTGTGGGCCACAGAGTGAAGAATTTGATGAGTGGTTATAGTCTACAGACATGCGTTGTGTTATTGGACTAAAGAGATTATGAGTGATAACTAAACATGTGGAATGGAACAACAATTGTATGATCACTGTTAACGATGATGGATAACAGATACTATATCTCGTATGTTGATAACAGCGACTTCATAGAACACGTTGTTACAAACGAAATTATGTATGTTTAACAGTGATGGAAAATGGTATAGCAAAAAAAAACTATATGTTTCTCATCGAAATTTATGAAAATTAATAGCTTGAATGTAATTTGTTTTTCAAATTTTGCACACTTTATGATATCATATGTTAAATAAAACCACTTGTGAACAAATGGAATCTAGCATTCAATAATGCAGTATATTACCTCAGGAATCGTATATTGCAGGTGGACCTTCTTCTCAGACACAGGCAGGCTTCTCTTCGTTATAAACTTAATGTTTGCAGATTAGAGCGCTGTAATGCCTCATAACACTGTTCAATTTGCACTGATTTCGCGAAACAGCTTTAAATAGAAACACACCTGTTTTAGGCAACTGTGCTGGAGCAGGAATCTCTGAGAGAGCGTACGGAATCCGGATCGAAACTGGACCAATGTTTTTATCAAACAGCTTGCCAAGCAATGGGTGGATAGTTCTCTCTAGCCAAAGACAATATATAAACAACAAGGTTGTTTTTTTTTTTGGTTGTTTGCTCACAGCATTGGATAAAATAAAATCAATGTAACCATGCAAGAATTAATACACAGATTTTAATTCGTAGGAAATTGATTTTTATTGGTTACAATATGTTGTTACCTTTATAAAATACGTGTGTATATTTCAAGAGTTTGTGCAAGAAGAGCAAAATCTTTGACGGAAACAAAAGTTTGCAAGATGGCTAGAATCTAGCAATGAATTGTACTAAAAGTATTTGTTACTCTTAGTACATTTCATTGAGTTTTTACACGAAAAGATTTTAGGGAATTTAATGCAAATAAACATTTAAAACAGTTTTACGCTTGGCGTAAACACTAAGCAACAGAACTGAATAAAGTCTCAACTACAAAACAAATTAAAAAAATACATTAGTCCAGCATGTAATTAACAGCAAAATCTTTAAACTTGCGTTGAAATACACTGTGCGAAAAAGAAAAATGTCGTAGTTCAACAGGAAGTTGATTCCACAAACGTGACGAACGAATAATAAAAGACCTTTCATATAAACAAGTGGAATAGCGCGGGAAAATTAACTGTGTGTTCCTGGTAGATCGAGAGAAAACAAGTCGATCACGCAGGAAACATAAAACATATATAAACATATAAAAATGAAATAACTCTTTTCTTTACGAAAACTGAAAACGGTACTCCTAGAAAATCAGCCGCATAAGCTGAAATGTGGTCTGATCGACGTAAATTATAAACATACCTTACAACCATATTGAACAATTTTTCTATTTTATTAAAATGCTCATGTGTGGTGCCAGATACAACTTCTATACCTTCTATAATAATAAGCAAGATTTCTCTTTACAAATAGTGGAATATAGAATTCAGTTGAGTATAATTTTCGAAGAATATTCATTATTCTAGGGTATAGAGCATCAATATGAGCGGAAAAATCAAGTTTGTTATCAACAATAACTCCTAAGCATTTTATGCCATCAACGAACTCAATAATTAATCCATTAACACGTATATCTGTACTATTGAGGCGACATAAAGGACCATATCCCATTGTTTTTGTCTTTGTAACATTTATTAAGTTAAAGGTAGGTTGTGGATTGGTTGTGATAAATTTCAATTTATTGCACTCTTGGGTAACAATGAATGCAAAAATATATGGGTTTATGTTTTGGAATAGTCCCCATTTAAGGGTACCGCCCCATTTGCGGTATTTTGAAGGTCCTTGCTTCATTATCCAACCGAAGCACCTGTAATTTCGCATATCGAGTTTTCAGAGGATAGAATACCTACTCGCATATTAAATGCGCCCATGTTTCGAACTCGTCCTCATGAATATTTTTATTTAAAAATAATTATCGGCTTCAAAAATGAATAAAAATTAAAAATCGCTGATTGTAATTACAGCTAAACGTATATTTCTGTTAAAGAAAACATGAAAAACCACATAACTTCTTCATATTCGAGAAAAACAAAGTGTTCGACTATTTTGCAAAAACGTTCGACTATTGTGCTAAAAAATTTTCAAATCACACTTTTACAATCAGAGCTACATTTTCTACTACTACATTTTCAACATTGCAATTATTTGTTTTTGTTGTTTTTGTTAACCTGTGATGTATTATTTTTCTTGTTTGGATTTGTTTCGGTTCAGTATTTTGTTTTCTGCTTTTTTTTATTTTTATTCTCCAATATTTCGACTGTCTTCGACAGTCATCTTTAGGGAAATACTAAAAGATACAATTATTTAATAAGGTTTTCACAGAATAATATAACACAAATATTACGTTATGAGAGAAGCTACAGGTTTGTTACACCGTCTATGCTAAACTAAACTTTAATTCGTCTGTGCTTATGAACTAAATTTCTATACATATGTGCACAGTGGTCCGTGTCAGTCTTGTAATTCATTCTCTTCTCTTGCGGTACATTTATTATATTAAGCATTTCTAAAGTAAAACGTCGTTTATAATTGTTTTCCTGTGTCAAAATATCAACGTCTTTGAAATTTGGCGCATGCCCCGTCAATGTGCTGCAAGAGCCGTTTTTTGTTCTAATGGCTTGTCTGCATTTTGATCCGACTTATGACCAGAAAGTCTTGTCTTTAGTTTGGTTTTTGTTGTACCAACATACACCTTTTGGCATAAGTTGGTTTTGTCCCCGTTACATTTTATCTTATATACTACATTGCACTTGTCTTCTTTTTTATTTTCGATTTTGTCTTGCAGAATAGGCTATTAATACTATTTTTAGATTTTAGGGCAAGTTGATAATTGTGTTTGTCATAGATATTTGAATTGCTCAATCTCTCGGAAAGTCCTGGTATTTTGGTTTTATTTTTCGATTTACAGGATTTTAGTAGCTCGTCAATTGTTTTTAATGGGAAATCATTTTTTATTAATATGTATCGTATCTTTTCTTCATTTGCTTGGTGAAATTGTTCGTCGCTTATGTTTAATACTCTGTTTATAAAGTTTGTGGCCGTATTTATTTTTATGCGTCTGGGGTGTTTAGAATAGAAATTTATTAATCGTCCAGAGGTGGTGGGTTTTTGGTACCAATCTATTGTTAATTTTTGGCCTTGTCGAATTATCATTGCGTCAAGATATGGTAATTTTTGGTTTTCTTCTATTTCGTGTGTAAATTGTACATGTTTATCAAATGAGTTGAGGATGTTTAAAGTGTTGTCTATTTCCGTTCTTTTTACAATGCAGAATATATCGTCCACATATTTGGTAAGCACTTTTGGTTTGTGTGTCAATTTCTCCATTGTAGCGTCCAATAACTCCTCCATTACTATGTCCGCAATAATCGGTGACGCTGGAGATCCCATCGGTAGTCCTTTTCTCTGTTCATACACCTTGTCATCATAAATGAAATATCTTGAATCTTTTATACAAAGAGTTAGTATTTCTATGAAGAGGTCCTTTTGTATATTAGTATATTCTTTAATTATGTCCCATTTTTCGGTAATAGTCTTCAATGCTAAATTTATAGGTATGCTGGGGAATAGTGAGATAACGTCAAATGATAGTAAAATCTCGTCTTCTTCTATTGATAAATCATTAATTATTCTTCTCATCTCCATGGCGTCTTTAATGTTGTAACATGAATTCTTGTCGTTTTTGTACATAGCAACCGTCTTTCCCCCTTTATCTGCGTTTAATATCAAAATGTCTTTATTTTGATTCAAAAATTGTTTTGTTTTACCCACTGTGTCAATAATAATCTTATCTCTTATACTTAGTTTCGTCTGTTGTAAGTGGTCGTCAATGAGAGAGACTAGTTTTATTCTCGCGTTTTCTTGTTCTTCTTTGTTGTTCAATGTTTGCACGCACTCCTCGCTCTCTGCTATTACATTCAGTAAAGCATAGGTGCCCAAAATTGAAATGCGTTAGTATGTGTGAGAGAAAACAGAACAGTACTGAACAAAATTGTGTGTACCTTTTTGTGGTCGGAAAAAATTATCGATGAATTTAATTTTTGTTATTATATAGATTAAAAGCATTATTAAAAATGTTTTTATATGAATTACAAATTGTATATGTTACAAAAATCAAATAAAGTTTATAAAGTAGCATATACTGAGATAATAGTCATATTATCAAATATTTAATTCTTGAAATAATTAAATATTTGATAATGTGATGTTTTGTTGTTTTTAAAAGTTTTAAAACATACAAAACATTGTGCCTTCCCAAACTAATTTTGAATAATTAAATAAAAATATACTGAAATACTTTTATCCCTAAGTGTGATTTCGTTGATTTTCTAGTTGTGTGGACACGACGTCGTGCGCGCACCCTAGCATGTGTTCATTCGTTGGCTGTCAAACAACGACTGAATGAAAGAGCATAACAATGCGTGTGAGTAGGCAGCTACTTTAAAGTATACTGATGGGCACCTATGAGTAAAGGGAATGTTGCTTTTGTTGTTGGGAGTGCATATTTTGGCCCCAACGAGAGTAGCCACTGAACATCCTCAGGTACGTGTGTGTTAGTGTTATTAGAAAACCAATCGTTGTTTTGCCTTACGTTAAGTTCTTCTTGTTGATTTTGGATCAATGTTTGATATTTGTTGATGTGCTTCATTTTGTACAACATGAATATCATAAATTTGCAGGAAAAGTATAAAATGACGACTTACACATCAATTGCGCCAAGAATATACGGCTTTCCAAAAATACACAAAGAAGGAATACCCCTCAGGCCCATATGTTCATCTATTAATTCCCCAAAGTACGAACTTTCAAAATACATTGTACACATTTTAAAGAACTTGACCAAGAATTCATGTTACAACATTAAAGACGCCATGGAGATGAGAAGAAGAATAATTGATTTATCAATAGAAGAAGACGAGATTTTACTATCATTTGACGTTATCTCACTATTCCCCAGCATACCTATAAATTTAGCATTGAAGACTATTACCGAAAAATGGGACATAATAAAATAATATACAAATATACAAAAGGACCTCTTCATAGAAATACTAACTCTTTGTATAAAAGATTCAAGATATTTCATTTATGATGACAAGGTGTATGAACAGAGAAAAGGACTACCGATGGGATCTCCAGCGTCACCAATTATTGCAGACATAGTAATGGAGGAGTTATTGGACGCTACAATGGAGAAATTGACACACAAACCAAAAGTGCTTACCAAATATGTGGACGATATATTCTGCATTGTAAAAAGAACGGAAATAGACAACACTTTAAACATCCTCAACTCATTTGATAAACATGTACAATTTACACACGAAATAGAAGAAAACCAAAAATTACCATATCTTGACGCAATGATAATTCGACAAGGCCAAAAATTAACAATAGATTGGTACCAAAAACCCACCACCTCTGGACGATTAATAAATTTCTATTCTAAACACCCCAGACGCATAAAAATAAATACGGCCACAAACTTTATAAACAGAGTATTAAACATAAGCGACGAACAATTTCACCAAGCAAATGAAGAAAAGATACGATACATATTAATAAAAAAATGATTTCCCATTAAAAACAATTGACGAACTACTAAAATCCTGTAAATCGAAAAATAAAACCAAAATTGAAAAAGAAGAAAAATCGTACAAGCCAATGACATATATACCAGGACTTTCCGAGAGATTGAGCAATTCAAATATCTATGACAAACACAATTATCAACTAGCCCTAAAATCTAAAAATAGTATCAATAGCCTATTCAGCAAGACAAAATCGAAAATAAAAAAGAAGACAAGTGCAATGTAGTATATAAGATAAAATGTAACGGGGACAAAACCAACTTATGCCAAAAGGTGTATGTTGGTACAACAAAAACCAAACTAAAGACAAGACTTTCTGGACATAAGTCGGATCAAAATGCAGACAAGCCATTAGAACAAAAAACGGCTCTTGCAGCACATTGACGGGGCATACGCCAAATTTCAAAGACGTTGATATTTTGACACAGGAAAACAATTATAAACGACGATTTACTTTAGAAATGCTTAATATAATAAATGTACCGCAAGAGAAGAGAATGAATTATAAGACTGACACGGACCACTGTGCACATATGTATAGAAATTTAGTTCATAAGCACAGACGAATTAAAGTTTAGTTTAGCATAGACGGTGTAACAAACCTGTAGCTTCTCTCATAACGTAATATTTGTGTTATATTATTCTGTGAAAACCTTATTAAATAATTGTATCTTTTAGTATTTCCCTGAAGATGACTGTCGAAGACAGTCGAAATATTGGAGAATAAAAATAAAAAAAACAGAAAACAAAATACTGAATTGCAATTATTTATTAAAAACCAATTTTGATGTTTGTTTTCTCTAATAAGGAAAATATTTATAAAGGCGGCATTGACATAAATCAAGCATTTTCTTAGATATTGGAGGTGGTCCACATTTGACGCATGGTCCATATTACCCGAAGTTACTCTATTGCTTTTACCTTATATTATCATACCATGAGATTATAGATTAGTTTAAATGCATGGAGGTAGAATTAAATTTAGTTTTCAACGATTGTGCGATATATAAAAATGTATAAAAAACAACTACATTTTCAGAAAAAAAAAAATAAAAACTTGAGTAAATAGTAAAGCATTTTTTATTGTGAGTAACCAATCAGATCCGGATAATTCACAAAATATCGTGCAAAAAAACGTAAATCAAATTGATAATCATAATGCATCCTCTTATTCGGTCTGAAGGCTTTGTATGTGTATATTTTATTGTTGATTAAAAAATAAATTACATATTTGGCACGTATATTTATTTATTCGAAAAAAAAAATACAATTCTGCTGGCCAATTTGTACAAATTGTTACAAATTATTGGGATATCAAACAAACATAATGTTTATTAAACAGTTTATTAAACAATTCGTCTTCGGACGGCTCACAAGAAAGACGCATTTTAAAGAGTTAATCACGCCTACGGGCTTAAAAAACTACAAAATGGCGCTTTGTTAAGCTTTTGTTTAACTTGCCATGTGTTTTATTTACCAAACTAACAAAAATAGTTTATCATCGAATACATATATGAAATATTTCTTGTACCCGCTAGAGTACAGAAAAACATAAATAATCGAATAACCGTAAATTTTAGCAGACGAGATTTTTGTCAAAGCTTGTTAGTCTGCTTTTCCACATGCAAATGTTTATTTGGCAAATACTGAATTTGTAGGCGAGAGGGGTGCGAGGAAGAAAAACAAAAATTTGCCGTACAAGCAAATTCTGCTTTGCTCTGTTCGTTGAAAACAATTTTGTTGACATTTCCTTTTGAACCTATTCGCTTTACTGACACACAGCCGGCTTTTGTTTACGAACCTGTTGCTTTAATTTGTGCAAGTGAAATTTAATTTTTAATTTTTGCAATTTATATAATAAAGTATATAAAAAATAAATAAAATGAAATATTAAAAAAAATCTTTAAAATGCAAACACTTTTGACTTTTATTTTCTTTCTTTTGTATTTTGATTCGCAAATTTGGCAAAGAAAAATTTGCTAATGGAAAAGCAAGCGAAAATTTCAAAAGAGATAACAAAAAATTTGCCAAATAAAAATATGCCTGTGGAAAATCAGACTTACACACTGTTCTTAAGTCCGCTTTTCCACAGGCAAATTTTTATTTGGCAAATTCTGAGTTTGTAGGCGAGAGGGGTGCGAGGAAGAAAAGCAAAACTTTGATTTGCTCTGTTCGTTGAAAACAATTTTGTTGACATTTCCTTTTTAACCTATTCGTTTTACCGACACACAGCCGGCTTTTGTTTACAAACCTGTTGCTTTAATTTGTGCATGTGAAATTTAATTTTTGCAATTTATATAAAAAAATAAATAAAATATTAAAAAATTCTTCAAAATGTAAACACTTTTGACGTGTTTTTTTTTTTTTTGTATTTTGATTCGCAAATTTGGCAAAGAAAAATTTGCTAGTTGAAAAGCAAGAAATTTCAAAAGAGAAAAAATTTGGCAAATAACAATTAATGGTGTGTGCATTTTCCTTAGATTTATCTTTGCATTGAAATGGCATTTGAAACCATCAAAACCTTAAGCTTTCCTAGAAAATTGCGCAAACCGTACCAATTTTGATATTGCTATTATTCCATTCGGGTTGTGTTACTGATGAAGAAATCCGCAGCCAAGGCCTGGCCCCCAATTGAACTATTATCAGCCTTATTCTTAACATCAATTCAACGTGAGTTTGTTCGCGCTTCCCTTTAAAGTTATTCTGAACCGAAATTGGATTGATTTTTTCGCTTTAACCTTATTTAGAATCATGTTCGAAAGCGAAAAAAATAGCTTTGGGGAAAATTAGTTATTCTGGATTACAGGGACTGGCAGAAAGTGATGACATTTTGTGAGAAATGTTCCACTAATAAATATAAAGGTAACTGAAATATAAAATATTTTTATAAAAATTTTCTTCACAATAGTTATTCTATGACTATTTTGGGATAGTCATTGGAAATCCCACTGATAACGATGCATGCTCATCCAAATATTGTCACGGAATGTATAAAGACAATTAGGAAAATTTAAATTTAATGCAATTTGGAGTCGGAATAAAGACATTTTGTGTGTGGATCTATCTCTCCAGAAAAAATATTAATTATGAAAAAACAAAAACCACATAGTCATAGCCACATAGCGTCGAATATGTTATATATATATATATATATATATCTCTGGCTTTCAATCTCATTGCAGAATTTCGATTTTCGGGAGATAAAGTATCGAAAATAAATAAAAGGCACATAATTATGTGGTGAAGTTATAAACTGCGAATTATTTGATTCAATCGCAGATTTCTTCCCATTATTTGTTGTGCGTTAAAACCGGTTTTTGCAATCATCCCAAAAAATTTTCTTTTATATTCAATCTTGTTGTTGCATCAACAATAATGAGCTGTTTCACATGCCGCTGTATGTTACCACATTTTCAAACTTTAATATATTATCTTTTAATTGCAAAGCAGCAGAGAATCCATCGCATTCTCTTTATTTCAAATTTCTATTGTTAGAAATTTTATATATCAATTAAAAATGGAAATGTTTGTTAGAAAAAATGAATAAATGAAATATTGAAAAATATTATAAAATTAGATAAGAATGAGGCAACACACATTCACCCTTACTACGGTTGGTGTTGTCGTGTCGATAATTGGGGCCTGACGCACTATACAACAAATCGGTATTTATATATTCCTCGAATTCCTTGTCACGCACTGTTACAGCGTGCGAAATATAATCGTTTGTTTAGTTAAGAAAATTTTGTTTCCGAAATTTCTTTTGAAATTTTTATTAAATAGTTCTACGCCTTTTAAAATACCTGCTAATTTTGTTATGAATGTGTTTGTAAATTTCGGAGATATTAAGAAAAATTTAGCGTACGCACGCGCTTCAAAATGTTCCCTTTAAAAATTGGATATCAGTTTCGATATGAAATTTCTGCGAATTGGATGGAGATAAAATTGCGGATTTTTTTTACAGCTATAATAGGTTATTCAATATTATATTGACATTTAATTTTTTTGAGAAAAAAATTAACATATACTTTTTTAACTTTGAACACCGTCACGCACATGTTACACTCGTACGGCGCGTTACACATACATGTACTAAAAAAATTAAATTCAAAACAGAATGTTTTAAAAATGCTAATTCTTATTTCCCACTATTTTGTCAGGGTATTTTAGCTCTTTGTGGCCCCAATACCTTTAGTAAATCATTATGCAGTTATGGACGAAATTTTTGCCTGTAAATCCGGTTCTAAATCAACTTATTGAGGAGGAATGTAAAATGCGCGTGACGGATACAAATTTTTTCGATGTAGATAGAAGACAAACTTTGTTTTATTTGAGTTTATCATCTCAAGATCCACACATAAGAGCATTAACAAAAAAAAATTCTCGCTCGCGTTACATATTTTCATATACTATTTAACTGCACATACCATGGGATTTTGTTGTATATATATATATATATATATATATAGGTTTAAATATATGTAATTCTTAGTAAGATATTACTTTATTTAAATTTAATATTTATTATTGATATTGTTTTAGCTAACAGCGTTCACACTTACGACAAATGACACTATAAAACTAATATATGCCCAAGTTACTTTCCACGCGAAATGGGACAACAAAAAGAAAAACTACCGTTATTTTTCAAAATTCAACTAAAAATATATTGTCCGGATTGCAAAGAATATTTCCTATATAATTTCATATCTCTCTTAAAGAATTGATTTTTCATCTATGTGGTTGACCTTTTTGTGGAATTCATGATATATATATATATATATATATATATATATTAATATATATTGTTTCGTTCTTAGATTTTACTTAATCCCGTGTAGACTTTGTTCTATTTCCCAATACAGTTCGTACTAAATAAAACGCGGGTTCTTTCCGATTACGAGTTTATTGGCACAACTTTACTTTGCACTTTACTTTACTTGACGGTTTCAATTCGCGATCTGATTCACAACTAAATAACTGCCTTGCCATTTCCTCTATTTATATAAGCCTTGCCTGTCGCTACAGAAGTTTCTAGACGATCTGGTAACACCTAGATTACGAACAATCTACCAATGCAAAAAACACATACAAACTTACATTGCGTGAACAATAACAACAACACATATACAGGCGAGGGAGTAACAAAGAAAGAGGAATTAAGCGATCATCAATGATGACGTTAACAAGAATTGTACGTCAATAACAAAATAGAAAATGAAAGAGTAAATGGAAGGATGTAGAAAAATCTATACAGTAGTTGTTGTTGTGAAGTTATTCGAATAAACTGCGTAGTAGAAATTCAAATTCTTAAATTAACGGAATTCATCTAGATTAACTTAAATCGAAAGTTATATTCGTAACATTGCCCCCCGCTTAAGCCTGTTCGTCCCGAATAGGCACAGTTCCCGTTCCGTAGGGGGTCAGCCGCTCCAAATGTACAACTTTCATTTTCGACCTGGGACTGTCGCTCCTCTGGATGCGAAAAACGACGTCATTTATTTTCGTGACAATCTTCTAGGGTCCTTCCCAGTGCGTTTGCAATTTGGGGCATAGTCCTTTTTTTCGTTGTGGATTGAACAATAGCACCAGTTGCCCTTCTTGAAACCCATCGGTATTTGCCGCTCGATCGTACCTTGCCTTCCTGCGGTTGCTAACCATTTTTATTCGATGGCGAACTGCATCATGGACTTTATTAAAAGAGTTTTGACTGTCTTCATCTTGGTTCACATTGTCGTTTGGGGTAGCACCGAATATCAAATCGCCAGGTAGCTTTAATTCATTTCCGAACAGAACTTTGGCTGGGGTCCGGGATGTGGAATCATGAATGGCCGATCTATAAGCCAGTAAAAACTTTGGAATATGCTCATCCCAGTCTCGTTGGCCACTGTCCACCACTTTCCGTAGATGTTCTTCAAGGGTGCGATTGAATCTTTCCACCATGCCATCTGATTGTGGATGTAGGGGCGTCGTTCTGGTTTTCTTGATTCCGTAGGAGTCCCACATTTCCTTGAAGATCGCTGATTCAAAATTCCTACCTTGATCGGAATGAACCTCAGATGGAACACCATAGCGACAAATCCAATTTTTGCTGAACACATCCACAATTGTCCTGGCTTCTTGATTTGGGATAGCATAAACCTCTGGCCATTTGCTGAAGTAATCCATGACCACTAAGACATACCGGTTCCCAGAGTCGTTTATTGGGAACGGTCTAGCTACATCCATTGCGATTCTTTCAAAAGGGGCTCCTGAATTATACTGCTGCATGTAGCCTCGACTCTTCCGTGTTGCACCTTTAGCTCTTACGCACCTTTCACAATTGGCAATCCAGTCGGCAATGGATTTTTGACAGCCGACCCAGTAGAATTTCTGCTTTATCTTTTCAGCGGTTTTTGCTATGCCAAGATGCCCTCCACTTGGCCCATCGTGAAACTCCGACAAGACATCTCTTATTCTGGAGTCTGGGACGACGATCAAGTTCCGGTGAGATTTACCGTCCTCACTTTCCCATTTGCGATATAAGCAACCAGCTATTATAAGTAGACTGCCCCACTGGGCCCAATCGGATTTTAAAAGAGGGCTTTCGGAGGTAATTTCTTTGCGACTAGGTCGCTTGCCCGTTTCTATGGCCGAAATTATTTTGCCCAGAATGGGATCCCCTCGTTGTTCCGTCGACCAATCTTCACCCGACTCAAACTGCAGTAGTCGGACATCAACGATATTCTCTTTATTCTCAGCCTTTGAGCAATGCCTGCATTCTACCTTGCATGGCCGACGAGACAGGGCATCAGCATTACCGTGTTTCCCGCCTTTTCTGTGCTCGATTCTGAAGTCATAACTCTGGAGCCTCTCGATCCAACGGGCTAGTTGACCTTCCGGATTCTTAAACTGCAGCAACCATTGGAGAGCAGCGTGGTCGGTCCTCAGCAGGAAATGCTGGCCATATAGGTATTTGTGGTAGTGTTTAACGCTCTCAAGGACAGCAAGCAGCTCTCTCCTCGTCACACAGTAATTCCTCTCAGGCTTCGACAATGTCCGGCTGTAGTACCCGATGACTTTTTCCTGTCCGTCGATTTCCTGGGAAAGGACGCCACCGATGCCGCACGCACTTGCGTCTGTGTCCAGAACAAACTTGGCGCCAGGTATAGGGTATGCCAAATGGGGGCTCTGCAAAACAGGTCTTTGAGCATTCTGAATGCCTCTTCTTGGTCGTTGCCCCACTGAAACCTCTGGCCTTTTTGCGTCAAGCGGTGTAGACAGGCGGCGATGTTGGCAAAATTTGGGACAAATCGACGGTAGTAGGTGCAGAGACCCAGAAAGCTTCGCAGCTCATGGAGATTTCGGGGCTGCGGCCAATCTCTGACGGCTTGAATTTTCTCCTTATCCGTCGATATGCCCTCCGGCGTCACGTGGTGCCCCAGGAACTTCACCTCTCGTTGGAAGAGACTGCACTTCTTTGGGTTCAGCTTGAGGCCTGAAGACGAAAGCTGCTGTAGAACATCCCTTAAGTTCTTGATGTGTTCGCCGAAGTTGCGTCCCATGACTGTGATCTCATCCAGGTATATGAGGCACGACTTCCACTGCAGCCCTTTTAACACACTCTCCATCAGCCTTTCAAATGTAGCCGGGGCGTTGCAGAGTCCGAATGGCATGACATTGAACTGCCAGAGACCCCCATTAACGCCAAACGCTGTTTTCTCTTTATCTTGCCAGTACCCACTCTGCAGGTCGAAGGTGGAGAACCATGACGTCCCGGCTAATGTGTCCAATGTGTCGTCGATTCTTGGGAGCGGATAGCTGTCTTTCTTGGTGACATCATTCAACTTTCGGTAGTCCACACAAAATCGGGTGCTTCCGTCTTTCTTCTTGACCAAGACCACTGGGGAGCACCATGGACTTGACGATGGTTCTATTACACCACTCTTTTCCATTTCACTTATCTGCTTCTGGACCTCGTCTTTTTTGCCAGGGGAACACTTCTTGGAGGCTGTTTAATGGGTCTCGCGTCTGCTGTATGGATTTCATGCTTCACCACTGATGTTCTTCTTCACCACTGATGTTCTCTTTTGTCAACGCAAAGGTAGAGGCATATTTCCATAATAGCTGCTTAGCCTTGTTCCTCTCGGAAGGTGATAATTGGTGTGTCCACTCTTTTATGTAGCCGTCGAGGTGCTTCTTCTCCATGGCTGCTGGCTTTTCGATGCTAGTTTCCAAATTAATTACAGCTTCAGATGGTGTGCATTGTCCAACATCGGAAAATTGGCAAATTTGCTCTTGCTTGTTTGACAGATTGTTACTGTTTATGTTTTCTGCTCATGGCGTCCTTGATCGAGTTAACGAGATCGAGTTAACGAGAGATTTGGGTTCGCAACATTCGGTCTCCAGTTGGCGAATCTTGTAGGTCTGGGGCTTAACCATTATTCTTGCCGTCTCTTGGGCAAGAGTAAACGAAACGGTCTCGGCAAATGACGCTTTTGGTGACGCTTATGTTGCACATTTAATCTCAGGGTCACGTATGCCATTCACAAAAGTTTCGATTTTCATACGGTCCAGCAATGGGTGATTCTCTCCTGGATACGTCATTAGCACCAAACGTTCCACCTCAGCTGCAAAGTCTTGTAACGTCTCGTTTGCCCTCTGTACTCTTCCCCTTAATTCCATAAGGTAGATGTTTTGTTTATGTTCGCCACCGTACTTACGTTCCAGTGCAGCAATAACATCTTCATAGTTGTTTCTAGAAGCGACAGGAATACTCTGTATAACATCAGCAGCACTGCCCTTCAATGCCAGAAGTAGTGCAACCGCTTTGCCGCTGTCGTTCCACGAATTTCTAGAAGCCACTGTCTCGAACTGTAACATGAAAACATTGAATGACGTAGAGCCGTCGAATACAGGAGGTTTGATTTTTAGTGTGTTATCAGGAACTCGCACCGGACCATCTTTAATTTCCAGTTCCGGCATTTTCTTCTCCAGATTCGTAAACCTGTGGTCGTGGACCAGAAATTTCTCATCAACCGACTGCACTTTCTTATTCAACTCTTTCATTTGGACCTCCACGGTTTCCACTCTCCTTCCAATAACTTCTGTATGTACTCGAGTTTCTCGTTCGTTATTCTCGAATTCTCTTCGAACATTCGTCTCGAGTTTTCTTCTAACTTTCTGGAATTCTCTTCGAACATTCGTCTCGTGTTTTCTTCTAGCTTTCTGGAATTCTCTTCCCTCCTTCTGAAATTTTCCTCAAACATTTTGGCCAGCATTTCTCTGAAATCGTCACCCCTGGCAGCTACTGACGAGACTTCCCCACCGTTGGATTCGCCCATTTCCGATAAATCCACTTCATCCTTACTGTCAAACTCATATGTATCGATGTTCATACCACGGCGCTCGAACTCATCCAACAGACTTTTTTGTAGTTCAGCCTTGTTGCCAGTAGAGGACAATTCCAATTAATTTAGCACCTTCTTCAAGTCTTCCACTCGTAGATCCTTAAATTTCATCGTAGTATTGTCGTAATCTCACTTCCGACACCAATTGTTACGTTCTTAGATTTTACTTACTTACTCGTACTAAATAAAACGCGGGTTCTTTCTGATTACAAATATTACAATGATTTTATTGACAGAACTTTACTTTGCACTTTACTTTACTTGACGGTTTCAATTCGCGATCTGATTCGCAACTAAATAACTGCCTTGACATTTCCTCTATTTATATAAGCCTTGCCTGTCGCTACAGAAGTTTCTAGACGATCTGGTAACACCTAGATTACGAACAATTTACCAATGCAACAAACACATACAAACTTACATTGAGTGAACAATAACAACAACACATATGGTCTGTTCCCGTACTGCAAGAATCTACTCAATTTTACTATTTTCTTCGATATCATAAAGGAAAAGTGTTATCGGAGTAAAAAATAGTAGATTCTTGCAGTACGGGAACAGACCAATATACAGGCGAGGGAGTAACAATGAAAGAGGAATTAAGCGATCATCAATGATGACGTTAACAAGAATTGTACGTCAATAAAAAAAATAGAAAATGAAAGAGGAAATGGAAGGATGTAGAAAAATCTATACAGTAGTTGTTGTTGTGAAGTTATTCGAATAAACTGCGTAGTAGAAATTTACGTTACAATTCAAATTTTTTAAATTAACGGAATTCATCTAGATTAACTTAAATCTAAAGTTATATTCGTAACAATATATATATATATATATATCTTTGTAACCAGGGTCCTCAGGGCTATATGTGGTAAATATTTCATAACAATCCTCGACCGGACCCTAAACTAGACTTGTTCCCAATATTGGCCAACATTCCTAGAAATTCGCTCATGTGCTGCATTTCGAGTTTGCTCGAATGTGAAACATTTTCCCAAATTTGGTGTGCTCCATTCCGAATTCCCAAAAAAATATTGGGAATATAATTCGAGCACATATAGCCTTGTGGATTGAAAACGAAATGAGATCGTACGTGTTTTTCTGAGCACGTACAAGTTGAAAAAGAACGCTGAAGTAATATTTAACGTGTTCTTACAATATTTATTTAAAAAATACAGTATTTACATTAGTTTTTATAGTAAAATTAAAGAAAATAAAAAAGGGCTCCTCCTGGTCTGCAGCTGTCCACAGCTTGCACACACTTTGTCTTCCAGGACTTTCATTACTCTCCACAATATTTTACACATTGTTGTGCGAACACTGATTTTTAAATCATTTGCCACTACCCTCTGAAATCCACCAACAGCCAGGAATCTTAAGGTAGCTGCTAACTGCAGGCTTTCAGGAATGGTACCCTTGTGTATGAAAGGACCAACTCCTCTCAAAATATTCATAAATGCTTATTTTAACACGTTCCAGTATCATTAGACTTTTTCTGGTAGAAACCAGGGCAATTAATAAGCCAGCAGGCATATTTTTTCTTACTTTTGTTGTTAAACAAATTGCAAATTCCAATGAAACATAAGTTTTTTATTGAACACATTCCGTAACATATTGAACACAGCTATGCTTTCGAGCCGCACTTTCGCTCGAAATTGAGCACACCATTATGCACAACATAGGAATTTAAAAAAGTATGGGAATTCAAAAACTCTCGGAACATGTCACATGGGCGATTATAGTAATATATAAATTTACTGAATCCCATATAATATAGAATTTCGAAAAATAATATATCAATATTTGTTGTTTTATTGTGTTATAAAAAGGCTATAAAAATATTTGAACATTAAATAAACTGAAAGAAAAAATTCTATAGACAATTTAACAAGTGAAAATAAATTATAAGAAAAACAAAATACAATGCGAAACCGGACATTGCAAATTTTATATTTATAAAAAAAAATTTGTTGGATTGTTTGCAAATGTAGTTATTTGAAACCATGCATTAGTCGATAACATTAAATGAGTTGTACTACAACATATACTACATATTCATTCATTTAAATTTGGCATAAAATGAGTAAGCCAGCTCTGAAGTAGTGTTTCCTGGCTTAGTAAATGACATTTAATATTAAAAGCAAAACTACGAATGCTTAAAAATATATTTCATATGAAAAAGTGAAGAATTTTATTGATTGCTGATTCCGCTGGTATTTGCAAGGGATGTGTTAAGTATACGATTACGTTTAGCCTTGGCCATTTTACACTGATTGACAGTGGCAGCAAATCGCAGTGATTTCAGTGATTCAACAAAACAATCTTGCAGTGGAGCAACATTGATAAACATTAGTGTCTTGGAGTTACCGCCCAAAGAAGGCATTAATAGATGAGTTAACTTCGAGTTTCGGTAAGGGATGTGATCTTGTTTCTGCAATAGTGCCAATATTACATTTGTCAGCTCTGACAGCGATCTATTTATGTTCTTGGTTTCGTTCATACGAGTACTTGTTTTGGGTGACTCTGAGCCTGCCAAATCCACCAGATTTATTGAACCAATAGAAATTTCTTGTTTTTCGGCATGTGCACCTATAAGTTCGATTTTTGTCACCGCGTGTGATCTTGATGATCGTTCATTGCCGACGGTCGCTGCTGTTGCACGATTCATCTTGGCGATTTGCATTAGTTCGCGGAGACGTCCTGCGCTCTCCACCGTCTCCTGCGTTATATTTGATACGTAGATGTCGTTCTTGCTATTCTTTACCATTCGAATTTCCATATCCTTCTGTTCATTGCTCAATAGATCGTAGAGGACTTCATTGTATATTTCCAAAAATGTCACTTTAATTTCATATTCCCAGCCTAAGTGTCGATAGTTCTTGATAGAATCAAATAGTAAGTCCACGGTTCTCGGTATAACTCCAGGGTTTGATGGGATACCATCCATTGTGTACGTTTTTCCACTACCCGTCTGTCCATATGCAAAAATACAAATGTTGTATCCGTCCAGAGCGGACTGTATTAAGGGCGAGACCATTTCAAATATCGATTCTTGGCCCGAAGAGGGATGGAATACTTGGTCAAATGTAAACGTATGTGCATTTGGTTTTCCCTTCGATGTCGGTTCGAAACTGGCAATTTCAACAGTTGCTTCGTCCAAATAACTCCAATTACACAGCATTTTGTCCCTTTCACAGTCCAGTGGTGGACGGACACGGCAAAATACGCGTATATTACCACGTAAATCCAACACGGTGTTGTGCAATTCTTTTCGTTCCATGTTTGAACGGAATAACTGTTCTTTGCATATTGCTATTTCATCCATAAGATTGGCGTTTTTGTCGGCCAAAGTGGAGGTTCTCTCACGCAGCTCATTTACTTCGGAAATTAGTTCAGCATGTTCTTGTTTTATTTCCTAATAGAAAGAAATAGTTGGTCATATGGCGTCAACTAAGAACTGATTTAATTAATTTTAATTACTTACAGTATATGCTTTTGTTAGATTATTCAGTTCTACCGTTGTTCTACTCAGGTTTTCCACAGTGTTGTTGTATTTTTCTTGCAGCAACTTCGTCTCGCGTTTTAGGCATTCATTCATCGTTTGGGTATTTTTAAGTTCTTCTTTTGTAGTTATTAACTGTTTTTCTGTATCCTCTAGTACCTCTGGTAAGTTCTCCAGACTGTTAAGCTGTTCTGTCTTTTCTTCCAGTTTATCTTTAAGGATTTTGTGTTTCTCTAAAAGGTCATTAAACCGTGCCTTAAAGTCATATGCAGGAATACGTTTGCTTGCAGTTTTGGCCGCAGACGCCGATGTGTTTGCGCTCGTATTACTTGAGCCCTTTGTATTATTCAATGCTGTTCGACCTCCTCCGTTAACTTTAGATGTATTGGCAGTTGGCGGCTTTTTTGTAGTTGTACTGCTTGTTGCAGTAGTGGACATTCCAATGCGCGGCGGTCTGTTAGTATTAGCCCCCACTGTCCCAATTGTAGCTGTGGAGGACAACAGTCGGGAAGTTTTTGCTGGAATTGGGGCCAACGTCGATTCTGTCCGTTTTAAGGGTCGCATATCTCGGATATCGCAAGCAGAACGGCTCCGTCTCATTTTTGCGCGTGACGCTCCATAATTCGAGTGTGCAGCTTCGGGAGATGCTGCTCGTTCTAAACGTTAATAAAATAATGCAATTATTCAAAACGGCATGCAGCATTTAGCACGTTGTCCTTACCTCTGCGTGCAGTATTTTCATAATTCTGAAAGTTGGTAATATCGCGTGGATGTTGATTAAAAGTGTTCAGAGACTGAGAGCTCCCGCTGAACAAATGTGTTTTGTTCCCAAAACTTCCAGTAAATGATGCCGTTTTTATCCTATCCGTTGGCAGTATGGTCCTTGCGACAGGCGCTGGTCTTTTTAGGGCAGACGGTTTTGGTAACTTTGATTCCATTCTAGCTTCAGTTTATCGCACTCATCAACTATTATTTATTTGAATGTTGTTATTTGTGTCTTTTTGTATATTTAAACAAAAACTTATATCTCAAATTACTTCCTGAGCAATTTCTGTTTTTTGTCGAGTTTATTTTCTTTACAGTGAACAAATGCGCGCCGTTATTTCGATTGCATTATTTGAACTATCATGACGCCGTGAATATCGGCTATTGTTGAAATACCCCCAAATGTTAGAATCGGGTATTTGAGTAACCGACTACTGGATGGTTCGTATTTAAAGAGATGCTACCAAGCGTTTACAAACGACAAAGAAATTGTTCTGGTGACATTAAGTATATTTACATTGGTGGTGGCGCTGTTAATACTCGACCATCGGGAGGCGGGCCAAAAACTTAAAAAAAAAGTATATTTACATCTTTGATTTTAATCCGAAAAATACACCCTAAAAACACATTTACTTAAAGCGGATTTACATATAATATTTGACACGATTAAAGGCCGTTTATTTTTTTAATCACTCTGAATGTACCATAATTTCTCACACAATTTTAAAACATCGTGAGGCAGGGTTTATTTTAAATCATGATACTAATTAGATGCAACGCGGTTTTTGTACGAAAAAAAGCAACACTCTCACAGTGTCATATTTACATATAAACGAAATCTTTCGATGTATTGTAAAGAATTCTTAATATAATAATAATAATTCCAAACCCATGGTACAATTATAAAAGGTAACAGCAAATCCCAGCAGATTTGATTCCAACTTAATACTAGTGTCAATATGAATTTGACAAATTATGTTTTTAAAAATCACCCAACAGGGAAATTGGAAACGCATACAATTTGTAATTGTTCTTTATTAAATGTGCTCCCGTATTCAACTAACTCAATCTGCCTGCTGTTAAAGTTTGAGTAAGCAAATCTTTCTTCAAGGAACAACTCGCTGTTCCCAGCATTTTCATATCTATTACACATATATATGGCAATGGCTCAATTATAGGAAAGATGTGGAAGCGATAGAAATATAAATTTGATAGATTTTCATTCATGTTTTTCAATTTTTATTTTGAGGATTCGAAATTTTTCATTTTCAAAATAAAAATAATTTGATGATAATTTGTTTGTTTGTTTACATGTTCCTGTCAAATGAGTTGACACTAGTAGAACTTACAACAACAAATTGTCATGTGGTTGTTGTATCGTTTTTTGTACAACAACACTTGCTGTTACCTTCTATTATTATACCATGTTCCAAGCCCATATAGTGAAAAATAATAACATTGCTTTTGACAACATTCAGCTTTTAAAAGTCAAATGAGAATCTACACAAAAATAAAATAAAAATAAGTTGTAATTCAAATAGCATGGCCTAATTATACCAGGTAATCGCATGCAGACATATGATTCCAATTTTTTATATATTTACTTTAGACATTACTCAGCATTCAAAATTTAAATGAAAATACCTTCCTTCGAAATATACGCACATGACGTGTTCAGTGGCAAAAGTTAATAAATTAGTTATATTGATTAATTAATATTTTGAAGTTCCCTGCCTCTGAAATCTATAAATTTAAGTTGTAACACCCATAGTTACGACTTGAGAACAATAATTACATTTGTTGAAAATATGCCAATCGACATACATAATTTATTTTCCGTTTTATTAGTCTGCTTTTCCACAGGCAAATTTTTATTTGGCAAATACTGAGTTTGTAGGCGAGAGGGGTGCGAGGAAGAAAAACAAAAATTTGCCTGTTCAGAATTTGCCGTACACGCAAATTCTGCTTTGCTCTGTTCGTTGAAAACAATTTTGTTGATATTTCCTTTTGAACCTATTCGCTTTACTGACACACAGCCGGCTTTTGTTTACATACCTGTTGCTTTAATTTGTGCAAGTGAAATTTAATTTTTAATTTTTGCAATTTATATAATAAAATATTTAAAAAAAACCTTTAAAATGTAAACACTTTTGACTTTTATTTTCTTTCTTTTGTATTTTGATTCGCAAATTTGGCAAAGAAAAATTTGCTAATGGAAAAGCAAGCGAAAATTTCAAAAGAGAAAACAAAAAATTTGCAAAATAAAAATCTGCCTGTGGAAAAGCAGACTAAAGGGCTAAACAGAATGTTCGCGTTGAGTGTTTTTTGGCTCAACGCGAGCATTCTGCTTAGCCCTCGACGTATTTGGGTAATACAGCCGTGGAAAATATTTTGCAATAGAGGGGAAGTTGATTATTTGTGTACGCCTTGGAATTTAGATAACGTTGTTAAGCATAAATTTATTTACGAATAATAAAAAAATCTACTTTTTTTATTGGTACATTCACTAAAGGTACGAATTTAACCTTTTGTGAACGTAAAGTACGATTGTTACAAAATTAAAAATATCGCAACTCTAGTTACTTTCGATTTACCAATGAGAAAGAAAAAAACTCTCATGATTCGTGTCCATAATTCGTAATGTAAAGTAGGGCTTTGAATTCCTTCTTTATCGACAATTTTTTCTTCTTGGAACGCTTTTTATTAGTTATTAGTCACTGAGAAGGCATAGTGGACATAGTGCGACAGTACGACCAATAAGCAGGATCAAATCGGATTGGCTAAAATGGCAAATAATCAGGTACAACTGCTAAGGAATACATATGACGTCATCCAGCGAACTGGTGATAGCTTGCAACGATCTAATCAAATTGCATATGAAACCGAACAGATTGGAACTGAGGTATTTGAGGAGTCAATGATTGGAGAGTTCTACATATAACAAAATGTTTATGTTTAGGTTCTTTCAGAGTTGGGCGAGCAACGCGAATCACTTCTGCGTTCTTCTCGTCGCCTTGAAAGCACGGATGACAATCTTTCACAATCACGCAAAATCATACGGAAACTTCAACGGGAAGTTCTCTATAATAAAATAATTTTGATATTGGTGATCATTTTGGAAATATCAATACTTATAGGATTAGTCGTAATTAAGTTCATTAGGAAATAATTTACTTATAAATTGTTGAAGTTTTTAAATAGTATGGAGTCGTTTTTCTTTTTAGAAGAGTAGGTCATTCCAAAACTTTTAGCTATTTAAGAAATGCATAATAAATTAATTTTATCTATATTTTTTAATACCTTGTATTTGTTTACCAAATACGATGTAAGCATATAAACATGCCGACGGGGCGTACATTATTCAAATGATCTACCCATACAACAACATCGTCATCACAGCAACGCTGTGCCGAGCAATCAGCTTCCGTCTGTAAGTCATCTTTACCCTAAATTTACAATAAAATCAACAGAGGAATGTATTCCATTAACCAAAAATAGAAACAATCCATATGCCTTTTGCATAACTTCCCATATAATACTTCCAGCAGTGTTGATGGAGGAAGCCATCAGACGCATAATCATTGTCTGGGACAACGTTTGCTTATAATAGAATGTTATTTTTGTTTAGCTTCGTCCAACATAGTGGTCGTCATTAGTAATTCAATATATATAGGTATGTCTCCGGAATTTCGGTATTATTAGATGTACCATGTCAAGAAATTATTAAAGTTAAATTCTTTTACTGCGTTTTTTAATCATTCAAAATGAATAAAAAATACTATGGATACATTGGTACTTTTATGGATGCTTTATCATTTATTTAAATTTATATTTATTTAAATTGTTACATGAAAAGTTCTTGATGAAAACATAATAAGTCAACACTTTCTACTAGATTGGAAATAAAATTAATTTTTGATTGCAATTAGGGCGCTCAAAAATTGTTGAACCGGTTAGAATGTTGGGCATGTCAATCTCACAAAGACAATTATATTAAAATTATATATTTTTACAAGGTTCTTCTTCGTAATTGTAAAGAACATAGAGGAGAATACTTTAGAATTTAAAATCATTAAAAAATAATTGTAATTATGATATTTTTATCGATACCGCCCTTAGGAACAAACATTTTTAAGGTTTTCCTCGGCATATTTGTGACGGCGATTTGTGACATTAATCTCCAACAAATAAATAATATAGTAAATAATCATGAGAAAATCCTTGACCTAGTCTTCGTAAATCATACACCATATTTTGAATTAGTTAGAATACCTCCTATTTGTATTCCTGAAGATAATTATCTCCCAACTTTATGTATATCCATGATACATGATTATTTAAGAAGAAGTCTTATATAATACCCTTACAGAAGTCTGGTAGTCTAACAAATGTCTCGAATTATAGAGGAATTGCAAAATTAAGTGCTATTCCAAAATTGTCCGAAAGGTTTATTACTACCGTAATTTCACACAGAATTCAACCCTTGTTAAGTCCATATCAACATGGTTTTCGTAGTGGTCTTTCAACTATTACCAATCTTATACACTTTACTTCTACTGTGATAAAGGGATTTGTTCAACGTAAACAAACTGATACAATTTATACAGACTTTAGTAAAGCTTTTGATAGGGTTAACCATGAACTTCTACTTTATAAATTAAATCATATTGGCTTTAGTATAAATTTGGTAAATTGGATTTCATCTTACTTATAAAATAGTACACAGCTAGTATTGTTTGTGGGATGTTTTTCAAAATCGATCAATGTTCCATCAGGTGTTCTGCAAGGAAGTCACCTAGGCCCGATTCTGTTTCTATTGTTTGTAAATGATTTGCCAATTTCTGTATCGCATTCCAAATTGTTAATGTATGCAGATGATGTCAAGTTGTTCATTACCTATCATACTGAAAAGCAAGCTGATTTACTCCAGCAGGATTTAAATAGCCTATTTCAATGGTGCAGCCTAAATTGTATGGACTTGAATTTAAATAAATGTAAACATATGTGTTTTTATAGAAATTCTTCTTCGATAAGACATCACTATATTTATGGTTCGGTTTTATCAACTGTAGATTCTTTCCTTGATCTTGGTATTCTAATGGATCCAAAATTAAATTTTAACAATCATGTTATATCTATGGTAAATAAAGCCTATGGTGTCTTAGGGTGGTCCAAAGAATTCTCGGATCCATATGTAACGAAACAACTATTTACGTCTCTTGTAAGACCTATTTTAGAATAAGGTTCTGTTGTATGGGATCCCCAATACGCAATATATTCTGATAAAATAGAATCCGTTTTTTAACCTCTGAAATGCCTTATTTAGCCATGCCAGGAATTGGATAACTGGTTCCCAAAGTCGGCACCATGTTTTATAATTGTAATATTTTAATAAATTATATTTTTATAATTTTTCAATACAACACTGATGGAAACGTTCCATAGCAATAATTTATTATTGCAAATAGCAGAAAATCGATAAAATATATATTTTTTGTTTAACTAAAATGCGACATGCCGACTATTGGAACATAACATGCCGACAATTGGAAAAAAGTGCCGACTATTGGCACATAGGCGCTTTTTTACACAATTATTAATTTAATCTACTTTAATACAAATTAATTAAACAAATTTGTATTCCATCGGGAAGTGAACAAAATTTCGAAATAGATGAACCTGAATACGGTATCGTGGAAAAGATGCACTTGGAATGGTGAAACGTTTAAAAAGCGAAAATTCTTAAAGTGCCGACTATTGATGCACTTACCCTATATGTTCACTTTTGTTTTATTCCATTGTTTAAAGAAAAAGAACAAGAAGGTGCCAAAATAGATCATTGGTGATGCCATATTTACATATATTTTATGTGAAGTCATTCATGATCAGAGGATCCAATTCGCGAGAAAAATATTTCTTTAACGATCCAATTCCTTTCAGGTATTCATGATTGGGGTGAATGAGCCAATTTATTTTGTTGTTTTTTGTTTGGTGCATTCAGTTGTGAGTTACAGGCTGTTAAAAATGGTACATTTTACAGTTTTTCTTTGGCAAAGGCGAAAATGCATGCAAAGCGGCTAAAATTGTGAATGGTGTTTATGGTTCCGATACTGTAACAGCCAATTATGTGCAATTTTGGTTGCGTAGATTCCGTTCAGGATTTTTGATGTTAAAGATGCATCTCGCACTGGTAGGCCGGTCGTCGAAAATGTCGATCTTTTTCCCCAACCTAATATAATTTGGTGCTTAAAATAAATGTCGATTATTGGGTAGCTGCAGTAACCACAGTCAAAAGTGAAAGGAAACATAAAATCTAAATACACATGGGTGTGTATATTTATTGCATTTTCCAAAATAACCACTGTACTACATTCAAAAACAGTTTCCAGCTTTTTACGTCGACATAAGAAATATTTATCAGCCTTATTCTGGATGTCAATTCCATGTGAATTTACTCGCTCCTTCCGTTCGCCTTATTCTGAACAACATTTTCCTGTGAATTTTTTCGCATTCTCGCTTTCGCCTTATTCTGAATGAAGTTCGAAAGCGAAAAAATCCGCTTTGGGGAAAAATTAGGTATTCTGAATTACAGGGAGTAGGAGAATGAGATGAAATTTTGTGCGAAATTTTTCGCTAATAAATTTAAAGTGAGTTGACTACAAAAACATCAGTAATAACTATTTTTATGAAAAATATTTACACAATACTTATTCTATGACGATTTAGAATATTATAAATGATAGTAAGCAAATATTTAACTGGAAAACAACCAATAAAATGCCATTGGAAATCCCATTGATAACGATGCATGCTGAACCAAGTATTGCCAAGAAATGTATGAAGGTAATAAGGCATATTTAAGTCGAGTTTGATTTTTGGAGACGAAATACAGACATTTTGGGTGAGGATCTGTCTCTCAAGAAAAAATTTTAAAAACCCAAATTTGCCTGATGAGCCGCTTAACAGTGAAAAATTGAAATACTAATTATGAAAGAACAAAAAAAAATTTTTTTTTCAAAAGAAAATCTATGTTATGATTTTAAAAATTTGGGGAGATAAAATATCGGAATTAAATAAAAAGGCACACAACTATGTAGTGAAATAATAAACTGTGAATTAATTAATTAAATCGCAGATTCCTTCCTATTATTCGTTGTGTTTTTGCCATCATAAAAAAATTTTATTTTATTTGTAATCTATTGTAGTTGTTGCAACAATTGCATCAAAACAATGAACAGCTGTTTCACATGCCATATTGTAGGTTGCCATATTTTCAAACTTTAATTTATTTTCTTTTAATTACAAAGCATTTATACAGCGGATTCTTGATATTTCACATTTGTATTGCTATATAGTTTAAATAACAATAAAAATTAACAATTTTTAATAACAAAAATCAATAAATAATATATTGAAAAATGTTACACAATTAAATTACAATGGGGCAACACACATTGCAACTTAAATTACAATATGGCCACACACATTGCAACTTAATTTACGATATGGCAACACGAATCTTTTTTTCAACCACCATTTTCGAAAACTCGAATCCGCATCTCACATTTTTTGCATCTCCCTATTCATTCAGAATAAGGCGAGAATGTGAAAGCGAATTTTTTTTACATGCGAGATATCTCCCTAGCAAATATCCAGAATAAGGCTGTATATGAATACGTTTAATTTTTTTTCAAACGACGGAATTTTGCTTTAGTTTTACATGGAAGGGATTATTCAGAATTTTCATTCAATTATTTTGGTATTTGCCTTCTTTTCAAAAACATATTTTATAATACAGGATAGCTTTACAACTAACTTTAATTAACAAACAAGTATACATTTTAATGTCAATGATAGGTAGTTTCTTTTCTGTGAGATTATTTTAATTATCTTTTGGTAAAATAATGGACCAGCCAAAAACTCGACGATCAAATCCACAAGAAAATAGATCACAATTTAATAGCGGTTCTTCTGCCCAAGCCACGGATGAAACCATACGTCTGTGACCCTGAAAAAAAATAAAATTTTTATTGAGAAATTCTCAATGCGCCAGCTGAAAATAAAAACTCACTTGTCGACTAGTTCGAGGCAAACGAGCAACTCTCTGTCCATTCAAATCGAATAGGCGAATTTGCCGGTTATCATGGGGAATCGCTATAATACCACCATTAGATACTGCGAGTCTATTTACGGACGAATCCGTTCGTATGGTAGCTAAAGCAGAGCGCATGTTCCGCAATTCCCACACTTTAACAGTGCGGTCATCTGAACCTGACACTACTTTGTCATCTTTGGTTAATACTGTGGATGTAACGCTTCTACAATGTTTCGAAATATTAAAGTTATGTTCATGAATGACTTCGTAATACGTAATCCTATTACATACTCAGTGTGGCCTTGAAATACTGAAACACCTGGAATCGGATCTCTGAAATCCCATAGTCTGAATGTGGAGTCTCGAGACGCAGTCACAACTAGTCTTTGTGTTGGATGAGCCGACACGTGTGTTAACTCGTGATCATGGCCCATCAGGGGTTGTATTGGTTCTCTAGTCTCCACATCCCATAGAATAGCGGTGCGATCCCAGCTTCCTGTAATTATTTGATCCATATTGGTTAGCCAATCTGCAGCGACCACTACCGACAAATGACCTCCTGGACCTTGAAATTCACAAAGTGGTGTTCGTAAGGTGTCAACACGATCGCGATCTTCAACTTGTTCATCGCTGTCGTCGAGTTCTTCCTCGGACGAGTGCCCCTTTCTTAAAAATATATTATCACAACATCATGGAATGTTGCATAAAATTGATTAGCGTGGAATGCTTAATAGATATCTGTTACTTACTTTGAAACATCCCAATTAACTGCAGCTTGCCAAATATGGGCCGTGCCGTCTCCACTACCAGTTAGGACCAAGTCCCGATTATGATGAAATTTTACTGAATTAACGGAACCCACATGACCCGTATACTGTAGAAGACATCGACCACTCTCGATTCCCCATATACAAGCTGTATGATCTGCCGAAGCTGTCCCAATAATTGGCTGACCCACCTTGGCTGCTACTTGCCATACACCATCTTTATGTCCACAGAATTCCCTCATGACTGTACTACTTACTACCGACTGCGCTTTAAAGCTAGATACAATACGACTGGTCTGAGCCTTAATCTTATGACTGGCCTTAACTTTTCCACCACTCGATGTAAATTTTGACTTGAAGCTTTTACTGCCTGATACAACAGGACCGCCACCCGTCGTATCGACTTCTTCATGGCCAGCAACTGCGGCAGCTTGTGGAATAGTTGAGGACGGATTGGTTCCACTCGGATTTGTTGAAGTGGATCTCTCACAAGATTGCAGTGAATCTTTGTTGGTGTATCCATCTAGTTTTTCTTGCACTAAGAATCAAAGAATATTTGTTGTACATTTAATACTTAAAAATTACTCTTCTTACAGCTTAGATTTTCCAAATACAGAAGTTCAAACTCTTTCTCGATTTGAAGAAATAGATTGTGAAGTCTTGCTCGGTATGGCAGTCCGATATCTTCTGCGAGACTTGTCATTCGTTGCTTGGAAGATTTCATAATTTATAATAGTTTTTTGAAAGAGTTAGTAATATTCAATTTTTGAACAAAAGAATATGTCGGATTATTCCTAAATTCCGATTAAAAATATTCCGAGTTAAAATTATTATTTTATATTTGTTATTAAAAATCGATAAACTGTTCCACAAACACACACATATTTTTACATATACATCTGAATTTCTTCTTCTTTGTCTACGTTGTAATGTACAGTTTAATGGTAACTTATACGAAAGAGTAATCAGAAATAGCAGATTTAAACGACATTTCGTTATTACAAAGAGTGTTAATAATTGGTTTGCTCCCGTACTGCAAGAATGTACAACTTTTCACTACGATAACGAATTTTCCTTTATGATATCGAAGAAAATAGTAAAATCGAGTATATTCTCGCAGTACAGGAACAGACCAAATGTCTTTGTTATTGTCAATTCTAAAAATGCCTATTCCGTGTATATATAAGAAAAACGCAAAAATATATAAACAGTAATAATTTCTTTCTAAAATCGAATAGGTATTAATTTTTTGAGTAATTCTGATCTCTGACTATTTTTATAATTGTGTTCCCAAATAATAAGGTTTATTCATAATTTTAACCGACTGGCGAATTAATGCCTTATTTTTCTCTTACAGTCTACGTTTTAATCGCGAAATAGTAATTAATTCTGATCTCTGACTATTTATAATTGTGTTCCCAAATAATAATATATATATATATATATATATACAATATATATATATATGCGATATATATATATATATATATATATATATGTAAAAAACTTTATTTTTTCTAGTCGCTAAAGGCCACAGATAAAGGGGTCTGACCATAGAATTAGCATAAATGTTATGATTCATGGGATAATTACACAAGGTAGTCTCATGCAGGCATATGATTTCAATTTTATCATAATTTTACTTTTGACAAAATTCTGTTTTCATAATTTTAATAAATATATCCACCTGCTTAACCCTTAAGGTCTAAACAGAATGCTCACGTTGAGACATCCGTTGCGTTATGTGTTATCGAAAATACAACAGCCACAAGGAAACGATAACACAAACGCTCGAAGTAGATGTGCGCTGCGCTTCGGAGTTAAATATATTTTAACTTTTTGCGTGCGTTAACTCGATAACAAAAAACGCTCAGCGCGTTGAGCCATCCGTGGCGTTATGTGTTATCGAAAATACAACAACCACAAGGAAACGATAACACAAACACTCGATGTTGTTGTGCGCTGCGCTTCGGAGTTAAATATATTTTAACTTTTTGCGTGCGTTAACGCGATAACAAAAAACGCTCAACGCGAACATTCTGTTTGGCCCTTTAATACCAAAGACAGACGACAGCCTTAATTTGCATTAAATAGTTCTTAATTTGAATTAATATTTACCCCTGACAGACGAGTGTTTCTGCATTTATGAGCCAGTTTTTTTGTTTCAAAACTATTGTTTGTCTGTGTGTAGGAAGAAAATATTGACATTTTTTACAATATTTTTTAGGATTACATCTTTATGAAAACGATACACGACAGACAGGGCGAATAACAGCTGTAATGATGATAAAACAGCGCCCAGCTCGAGGGAATGTTGTATTTTGCCTTTATTTCTAATTTTTATTTTCATAAAATTCAGTATAAACTCAGTTTCATTTTGTGCATTTACAACACATAAAATTGAGGATAATGTTCAAGTTAATTTGAATTAAGGCTGTTAATCGAACTGGTACTCTTCACTAGGAAATACAAAAGTCCTCGTTTCCGTCTGCCATCACTTGGTGGAGTGACATTAACCCTTTCTGATGAAGCTAAATATCTTGGCACTGTCCTAGACCGCAAGTTACTGTGGAATAGGAATGTCGAGGAACGCTCTAAGAAGGGATTGATGGCACTCTATTCATGCAAGAACTCCATAGGCAAGAGTTGGGGATTGAGACCCGGAATTATACACTGGTTGTATACGACGATTGTCTTACCCATACTTACTTATGGAAGTCTTGTCTGGTGGCAGGGGGTGAATAAAAAGAAGCTGCTGACAAAACTGAGTTTAGTACAGCGATCGGCTTCAATTCTGATCACCGGAGCATTAAGAAGCACACCACAAGCAGCCTTGAATGCAATCTTGAATCTCCAACCATTGGACATTCTGATCAAATTCCAGGCTGCTAGGTGTGCCCTGAGACTCCGGGAAAAAGATGCCTTGAAATCGCTGAACTATGGTCATGCCAGCATTCTAAACATAACGCCAAGATATGACCTTTTAGGGGGGATAGTCATATCAGTGACTATATTCCCCCCCATAGGGATTTTAATGACATTAAAGTCGAATTTCCTAGCAGGGAATCCTGGACTAGTGGCTCCCTACCTCTGCCAGGTCTGTCAATCTTCACAGACGGGTCCAAGATGGAGGAAGGCACTGGCGCAGGCGTCTACTGCAGGGAATTAGGTATACGAAACTCATATAAACTCAACAATGATTGTAGCGTTTTTCAAGCAGAGATTCTTGCAATCACGAAAGCGGCCGAGATAGTAAAAGCACTTAATACAGACATTACAGGACCGGTGACTATTTACGTAGATAGTCAGGCGGCCCTGAAAGCGGTGAAGTCGCATACTATAAACTCGAAAGCAGTTCATGATTGTAAAACCGCTCTGAATGATATACGTCAAATAGTTGGGTTATGCTGGGTTCCAGGACATAACGATATTGAAGGGAATGAGATAGCCGACGAGCTTGCTCGAGGGGGTCACAGTCGTCCAGTCTTCTGATTGAGAGATCTGTGAAACCCCCTATTAGCTATTTCATTGGCAGAATCCGCGCGTTCCATTGCGAGGTAGTCGGCAACAGATGGCTAAGGGAACCTGCATGCAGAATCTCTAAATCTATCTGGCCAGAATTCTCTCGCAAAAGAACGTCTTCGCTGCTGGATCACAACAAGAGGGAGATCAAGATCGTTGTGGGGATCATTACTGGTCACTGCAAAGTTAGATCTCTCACTTCTAAGTGGGACTCCAGTGGAGAGGATTACTGTCGTCTATGTGAGGATGAAGAAGAAGTGGAAACAATTGAGCACATCCTTGCAAATGTCCATCGCTAATCAGCAGAAGACATAAACAGTTTGGATGTTATGAAATTGAAAATCTAGTCTTCTTCTCCAAAATAGACCCTAACCTAATTCTAGGCTTTGTCAAAAAATTGACTTGGCTAAAATAATGTGTCTTCCGCTCCCACCCATTCTGACTACCTCTCTCTATCTTTTCTTCTTTCTCTTTATAGGTACACATATACATAAAGGATGGTCACAATGGACATAGTTTCCGAGTGGACGGTTGTTATAACAGCCGTACATCCCTAACCTAACCTAAGGCTGTTAATTCAAATTAAGGCTGTCGTCTGTCTAGGCTATAAGGGCTAAGAATGCAACAATATGCAGAATACAACAACCACAAGGAAACGATAACACAAACGCATATCGTTTCCTTGTGGTTGTTGTATTTTCGATAACATATAACGCGACGGATGGCTCAACGCGAGCATTCTGCTTAGCCCTTCATGTAATTTGACATTATTTTCATACAAAAAACCAAAAAAGTAATGTTCTAATTTTATGACCACCTATATAATAGATTTTATAAAAAACATATCATTTATTTAATGCATATTCAGATAAACAGAAAGTTAAATGGTTAACTTTATTGAGTATTTGTTTCATCGTTTTTTATATTTATAATTGGGCACAACCACTGTGCATAGGTTTTTACTTGCTGTTAGTATTTGGTAATCGATTACTTTGTTCATTTTCATCACTAACCAATATGGCGGGTGCGTAAGAATCTCTTTTCAAGAATTCAGCAAAATTAACTCAAAGTTTTACAAAATTAGTGACATTTTAACATTGCAAAATGACTACCATTGCAGATTTATTCACCAAATATAATTGTACAAATTGCCAAGATGATATTCAGGGAATACGTGTGCATTGTGCTGAATGCGAAAACTTTGATTTATGCCTGCAGGTAAGGCTACTGTCATTTCATTTTTATGTATGCTTTTTTATTGGGGTACAAATAAATGAGCGACGACTATGACGCGTCATATTTTTAAGAGAACTTCGCAGGGTTCTCTTAAATGTTCACGATATATATGAAGCTTTTTAAGTGTTTACCTTTATTAGTGTTTTGCAGCGGGAGCAGAGATTGGCTCTCATTTAAACAGTCATGCATATCAGTTCATGGATACGGGGACGGCGATTTTATCGGTGTTCCGGGGTAAAGGTGCCTGGACTGCAAGGGAAGAAATACGCTTACTTGATGCTATTGAGCAGTACGGTTTTGGCAATTGGGAAGACATCAGTAGGCACATTGAGACCAAATCAGCTGAGGACGCCAAAGAAGAATACGTCAATAAATTTGTAAATGGTACAATTGGACGCCATACTTGGACTCCAGCGCAGGCTCAACGTCCAACATTAATCGACCACACTAGTGACGATAATGGACCATTAGGCGCATTAGCTCTGCAACGATTACCGCCATTGGACATTACACAGGAAGAAGCAGCTCAGTTAGGATACATGCCAAATCGTGACAGTTTTGAACGGGAATATGATTTTACGGCAGAACAATTAATTTCGAAGATGTCATTGAATGCCGATGACACAGAAGCGGATTATTTACTTAAACTGTCACACGTCGATCTGTATACAAGACGACTTAGAGAACGTGTTCGTCGCAAGCGCTTGGTTCGCGACTATCAACTTGTAGCAAATTTCTTTCGTAATCGCAACTATGCTCAGCATCCAGGGTTAACAAAAGAGCAGAAGGAGTTTAGAGATCGTTTCCGGGTCTATGCACAATTTTACACCTCCGATGAATATGAACGCTTGTTAAATTCATTGGAACGTGAAAAAGAGCTACGCATTCGATTATCGGAACTGTGTCGGTATCGCTACAATGGTTTGACTAAGATTGATGAATGTCGTCACTTCGAGCAACATGCCGCCATGGCAAATCGATCAACCGGACCGTATGGTCACGGAAAGACTGTAAGTACTTTAGTAATAATTTGTTTACATATTTACATGTTCAGCCATTGATAGTAAGTGCTTTTGTTGAGTATGGGGGTTAAGCTAGAATTTTTCTGAATTTGTTTTACCACAGGTTAGTCTTTGTTTCCCTAATGACGTAGTATTTCACTATATGAAGAAAGTTCATACTTACCGATATGCTTAGAATTTTTACTTTTAGTATAACATTACGATTTGGAATAAATTCAATTGACTGGGATCATTATGAAAGTGTGTACTCTACCCCCGTTATATACATCGTCTTAGTAAGCATTCCAAAATCTAGATGTAAAAATTTCTAGCACAGTATGTGCACAGTATTTTAGTAAAATGTAAGCCATTAAAAATAGTGGATTTTTGAACTTCCGACTAATACGACAAACACGCAATATACAATAAGATGGATTGTCATTCAAGTTAACAGAATGTCCCTTATTTTCGATTCGCAAGCATTTTCCATAGAAATCCCTAAAAAAAAAACGATGTACATAATTTCTAATCTTTGCCTTTGAGGCAGGACAAAAGGTTTTGTCTTTGTATTGCTGAACCTGACGTTCCGCTTTTTGATATATCAATAGATAGCTATAGCTTACATCCTTGGCTGTGTGAATTTCTCAGACAATTTTTGAATCCTGTTCAATTAAAATTTAAAGAGTGTATGTTTTCAATCACCTGTTTAAATAGAAAAATGGATAGATAATTGTTTATAAAGCTAAATGCCGATGTGTAAAAAACCTTTAATGAACGCGACACGATTATTTTTAATGACTCTTCTGATGTAAAGAAGTAAATAAAACCAATATCTTTGTTCTTAGCTAATTCTATTTAACATATAAAACGATTATTGTAACTTAGTCTACTAGTCTAGTTTTACATAATAGTTTTGGGTTTGTTTGTATTAGTTTTACATTCAAATGTATTTATGTTTACATCTGTAATACACGAAGGCTTTTGAATATCGTGTGATGGTAATTAAAAATATGTATGTCTTTATCAGCATCATTCAAAAGTATTACAAAGAAAAGACTAATGTTTCTATTTACCTCTTTGCGATATTCAGCTTCCGTGTATTATCAGCACTCCAAATGGCGAACGTTTAAATGGATGTATAAGACAATGTTTTACTACAGGACAATCTCAACACTGGAAATCCGCGGCAGCCAGGCTATTCCTTGCACTCCCCACAACACAACAACCGAAAACTGTAAGTATTTACCATCGAATTTTTATTTTCCTCTGTATTAGTTGTGACATTTCTTACATGTGTATTAATAGCGAACTGCCAAACGCAAACGAAAGTCCAAATTCCATCGTGCAAAGCAACATGCCCCACACAGGAGACCAGATCTCTTACGCCGTATCATCGCACAACAAAAACTACTTGGATAGCTATCGGGTATCACCGGCACATACGACGACATCGATGACGCCGGGTGCAGGAATGAATTCAATGTCAACACCAACGTCATTAACACCGTTAATGAAATCTCAGCTGAATACGAATCCGCCTCACCTGCAGCAGTTGCTCACAGTGTCAGTGAAAAATCCACCCCAACTACAAGTAAACGACGTCGCCATAATACAAAGTCAGAACGCCGAAAAAGCACAACTTCAACAATTGGAGATTCAAGGCAGTGTGATGACAACAACACCCTCAAACGCCCCAAAAGGTCATCAATTAACTCCTACCTCAGCTATGCCGATGAGTAGTATTTTAAGAGCTCAATTGGAAGAACTGAAACAACTACCACAACCGCTGGGGACGCACCTATTGTCGAGTAACGAACAACAAATATGCAATTTATTTAATTTGCCACCTACATCGTATCTTTCCCTAAAAACTCTTCTTCTAAGCGGTGCTCCAGTCACTTCATCCAATCTTTCTCCAGTTGAAAGTTCAATTAGAAAATATTTTATAAAAGTTGGTTGGTTGAGCCATTGAAACTTTTTAATGTGTCTAATACCGAAATGTGTGCATCATCTCATTTCTTGTATTTCCCCATTGTTGAGGTATATGAAAACAAAGACATAGTTAAACACATTTTTATTCTTCTATTATATTTATTAAATTAGATTAACACACGATCATATATATATTAAATATACACGTATTCTTATAATCACACATATATCAGTGTACGAGAATATTGGCTGTATATTTTCCATTTAAATTAAAAGTAAGAACAACAAAATTGTATTATACGTTCGGCGTACTACGTTATAAAAATTCATCACTTGTATCAAGTTATGTACTGAAGCATAGTCATTAATCTGGTAATTTTTATTGTTGAGAAACTTTTATGATAACAATAATTATAATAATAGTATATGTACCCCACATGTAAATACTCTGATAATAAAAAATAATAATTATTAGTCAAATAATTATCTTTCTATGTGTTGAAATCAATTACATTTAAACATTTTTTCGCATTTCCCTTATTTTGAATGAAGTTCGGAAAGTGCAAAAATCCGCTAATACATTAGAAGGGAGATGACTATAAAAATAGAAGTATTTACTATATTTATGAAAAATACCTCCCCAATAGTTATTCTACGACTATTTAGAATGTTATAAATGGTTATCAGCCTTATTCTGGATATTCGCTAGGGAAATTTTTCGCATGTAAAAAATGTTTCCCTTTCACATTCTCGCCTTATTCTGAATAAATAAGGAGAAACAAAAAATGCGAGATGCGGAAATGGTGGTTGAAAAAAGATTCGTGTTGCCATATTGTAATTTAAGTTGTAATGTAATATTTATTGATTAAAAAAATGTTCCTTTTTATTGTATTTAAACTTTATAACAATATAAATGTGAAATATGAAGGATCTGGCATGTGAAACAGCTGTTTATTGTTTTGATGAAATTTGATGCAAGAAATACAACAGATTACCCAGTTGTGGTACGTAACGCTGATCGTTTCACCAACCTACTTGAAGTACATAAAAATATATATACAGTATTTTTCGGTTAATTGGCCCTACGGTTAATTGGTTTCCACGCTTAATTGAACCACATGATGGGGCAAAAAATATTTCATAGGAAAATACATGCAAATTTTCTCGGATAATTAAACCCTGTTAATTGGTTTTCCCGCTTAATTGGACATAATTTGTGAAAAAGACTAGGTGGCATCTCTACTATTTCAAAACATATGTTTATTGCTAAGGAAAAACTGCGAGAAAGCGTAATTTGTATTTGACATTGGATTTTTTTAAATCATTAGTAGTTCCAATTATACGTGATTACTGTAATTGAACAACCTATTCAATTAAGCGGGTTCGGATAATTGGTTCCTCGGTTAATTGAACAAAAATCTGTGCAAATTTCGTTGTGCAGTTAACCGAAAAATACTGTATATACAACAGATTACAAATAAAAGAACATTTTTTATGATGGCAAAAACCGCATTGAACGATGTCAAAGACCGTTGGGAAGAAATCTGCGAAATCAAAAAAAAGTCAATGGGGAAGAACGATTAAATTCACGTGGAATTGACATCCAGAATAAGGCTGGACATTTTTCCCAAGCAATATTTAAAGGGTTCTAAACGGCATGTACACTAGAACTTTTTCACCGGGTTAACCTACTTTATGAGGATTTATTTGACATATATGCAAAGGAATTGACAATTGAAACCCACTGGGTTAACGAAATCCGGTTAAATGTAAACGTACTATAAAAGCGAAATTTTTGCTTTGGTTTTGTAACAGAGTAAAAGAATCTATTACAATATTTAGCGTTGTCGTAAATACATAATACCGATCAAGGTATATTTAATAAGGTAGCCGCATCGGCCCAGCTGTTGGACAAATAAATGTCAAAAATGTTGTTGTAATGTTGAACCAAAAAATTAAAAAAACAAAATTATAAATGAAAATCTCCGAATTTCGAATAGCTTTTTTGGCATTACTTTTATTAACATTTTCTACAAGAATTTGTGTAAAAAAATCTTGTCAATCTTTTTTTTTTTTTTGCAAAATATTTTTGACATATCAAAATACATCAACCGATGTTTGTTGTAGAAATTCGCCGATGCGGCTACCTTGTATATCTACCTTGATACCGACCAAAAACAACTACGACAACACATTCGAATACGCCTAGGAAAGCTGCCGTACAACGACTTCGCCTATTGTAATAATGGTGATTTTGTATATAATTTTGATAAAAAATATTTAATACTTATATTGTTTTAGATAGCTCCCTTTAAAATTATTTGCGAAAAATTTCGCACACAATGTCATCACATTCTCCCACTCCCTGTAATCAAGAATAACAAATTTTTCCCCAAAGCGGATTTTTTTTCACTTTCGACCTTGATTTCGAATAAAGGGAAAGTGAAAAGGCGAAAAAAATATTCGCGGCGAATTCTGGAAGAACGATTCACGGTGAATTGATGTCCACAATAAGGCTGATTATGTAAAGAATGGGGATAGGATATGTCTCCAAAAACAATGTTGATACTAATAAAGGTTGTAGAGAAAAAAAAAAAATAAAAATTGTCCACTTTAGATTTTAGATGAGGAAATATCGAAATGAAATGTAATAGACACATAATTATGTTGTGATCTAATCACGAAGATTTCTTCTCATTATTTGTTATGTCTTTGACATAATTCAACCCGGTTTTTACCATCGGATAAATACGAATAAATTTATTCGTTATCTTGTCGTAGTTGTGGCACCAAATTGCATAAACAATTGCTTCACATACCGTACATGTTGCCACATTTTCAAACCTAAATTAGGTTTCTTTTAATTATAACGAAAATACTGCGCATAATATGTCGTATAAATAAGACGGTACACATTTTTTCACGATTAAAAATTTAGAATATCTTAAGTAATTTATTCGATTTTATCGATTAGCTGATCGCGGAATTATCGCTTACCTTATTTGCCAAATGTAGAGTCACATTAAACAATTTACGTTTTAGTGGTTAGCAAATAATAATGTAATCTATATTTATTGAGTATAAACCTCTTAACTGGATTTATTTATAATATACACGTTTTATAAGAAGTACATTTCGAATAAAAAGGTTTTTCTTTCATATATCTGATACGTACAAAATCATTTTATTTTAACTCTTATTCTTTTATTCGATGAGGGAACTACAATGTTCAGAAATAATTCAAAGGTAAAATAAATTCACTTATTTCTCAAAAAATAGCGATATAGAGTATTCTTTTGAGTGGTTGTCGAATTAACTCCACCACCGCCAGCTTTAGCGGAACTGCTTACTACACTAGGTTTCTGTGATGCATTAGTTGCTCCATTAGGACTGAGAGAAGATAAAGTTCCATTTGCGACGGCTGCAGCAGCAGCTGCCAGAGAGCTTCGCCACGAAGCTATTAATTCGTTTTGAACATCGACTGGTAACTCATTAAAAACCTGTGGGTCAACGCCAGCTGGGCACGGAATGTTGGCAAGACTGCCGGTAATGTTTGGTGCAGTATTATGGGCAGAAGTAAGTTTAGCAATGTCGGTAGTTTCGCGTTGATCGGCCTCAGTCCCAGAATCCATGGGAATATTATTTGTGCTTGGCGGAGAAACAGCTGTATGTTGTTGTGAAAAAAGTAAAGCGTTTGTGCGAAAATCTTCTAAACTATCAGATAAGTTCGAACATTGAACTGACATGGTCTGGGTTGTGGCAGTTGTTGAAAACGATAATGGCGATGTCGGTATGTTATTGTTAGAGGCACTTGATAAGGACGGTGAGAGCGATGGACATGTCATTGAAAAATCTCTGTCGCTGTCTCTAGAATTCAGTCGCAAATCACAAACTCGCAATTTACTCGGTGAGGCAACATCCGCGGCGGACTCGCATGTGGAATTATAAACAGTAGTGCTCCCGAAGCAACGACGTTTATTAAGCAGTAATCGACTTATTCTACTCTTTTTCGGAGAAGGTTCAACCTCAGTTTCTGAAAAATCTGAAAAGTCTGAATTTGTTGCTCCAGATTCCGAACCATTATCCACAAGCATAGGAATAGGAGATGCCGCCGTCGTGCGCCGGCGGTAAAATTGATCACTTGGCTGAAAGGTTGTAGGCGATGAACGAAATGCTTCATTGTCATTGTTAGACTGGTTCGGAATGGAACCACACGCACCGTCTGCATTAACACCAGTGGTGTCGACATCATTAGTTAACGATGTAATTGATTGAACTTCCAAATCGGTTTTTTTAATAAGGAAGTTGGCAATCGATGACGATCCTACCTTACGTTGTTGGAACTTCGAGAATGCCAATCCAATCAGCGTAATGTTAAATGGTTTGTTTAGATCCACAACCCTTTCAAATAATCGCATAATAATTTTGAGAAGTTTTTCTTGAGCTCCATCTGCAAGCACCACTTTAGGGCCACCGCTGTCGGCGCATGAATATGATTTGAACAGCGACGGTAGTATATTGGCTTGTTTGGTTTCACGGTGGCTGCTCTTTTTTTGTGAGTCAAATTTCCGCAATACTACTTTTATACATATTGGTATACGTCCATCTTCAGCAACCTAGAAAATAGAGGTATATAAAAAATTAAGTTAACACTATTCGAAAACGCCATGTCTCAATTTACCTGTTCCATGAGTCTCAGCAGCAGTAGACGAAATCGCTCCTCGACATCAGTCCTTACCGATATCGGTTTGCATGAGTCTTCCAAACCAATAGTTTTAGGTTTTCCAGTCGGACGAACAGCACAATTATCACGCCCAAAGGCAAGATCCTTTAGCTTTGTGGCAGTTTCAAAGCCGAATTTCTTCTTAAGAAAATCAATATCGCACCTCTGCAGTTCTTCAACATTTTTGACACCGCTTTCAAGCAAAAGAGATTCAGTTTTCTGGCCAATGCCTGTGATCCGATTCAAATCACATAATTCTCGCATAAATTGCTCAGCATGAGAGGAAACCAAAACAGTTTGTTGGTTTGGTTTATACTGGGAACCTACAAGCTTCGCCAATAGTTTGTTATACGAAATACCTGCACAACAAGTTACACCAAGCTTAATGTTTAACTCTTCCCTTATTTCCTGGGCAATTTGTGTTCCCAAAGCTAAGCGATAGGCACAGCCACAGCGACAGGCATTCAAAGTAGTACCGTCGGAAGGATATATATGACCAGCAACGGTGGGTTCGTCGATATCATCGTTCTCCTGTTGATTTTTTTCTTGTTCTCTCCTTTCCACCAGCATTGAAACATCCATGAAATTCTCATCGAAACCTAACTTTTCAACTAATGGTGTATAATTGAGTAGAATTTCGAATATTTTCTGCGACATTTGCCTATAAGGAGTTAAATCTTCGCCAACCACTAACACCAAATCCGGGCACAGTTTCTTAGCCTCCGAAACCAACATCAGCTTTTTGACGCCTTTCGCTCGAGCGTTATAGTTACATGTTACGACAATATTCTTCTGCTGCACTCCTAAAGGTCGGGATTTTAGCGAAGGATCCCTAATCTCTTCCACTTGCGCGTAAAAATAATCCATGTCTATATGAATTATCGTACGCTGGTGTGGCTCGTTTTTCTGCAGTACACTGGCAAAATCCATGTTGCTAATTGTATGCAAGTATCTGAAAATAAAAAAGAACAAATCTCAATTATTTCCCCAAAACAAAATACGGTGCAAAATTTCGGCGCGACTTTATTTGCTACACGACGCGCAACTGGAGCAGCTGATGGTGTACACAAAACTTATAATGACAAAGAAGTCGAAATGAAAATCCAATACACAGGCTTCTTAGTTTTATTATTAACAACAAACGTATGTAGGTATGCAATACAATTTTAAAAGATTTACAATATGCAATTTAAATTCACAAATGTAAATATAATCAGTAAAGGTACTCTCTATACCAGCCGTACATAGTGTGCAATTTGTTGTGAAGGGAGAATGTTTGACTTGATGCGCATTTGAATCCTTATTGTGATTTGGTATGATATATTTGAAGGCTTACAATATTTGCCTTCAGAAGAAAAAACTTTCCACAATTTAATTATTTCTGACTTTTAACAATTGTAATTTTTGGTACTGTCTAATGAACGATGTATTTTTTCGTACATGCCAGTGTTGCATTTGAATGGTACGTGATATTGATAATAGCTGTGTTCCCATATAAAGGTAGTCTCGTTTCGAAAATTTGAATACAACAGTGCGTTTTTGTACCTTAGCACGTCAAATACAACATGAATGTTTTTGCTGTTTTTGAATGTCATTAAAACAAAAATTGTTTTGTTTATTTACGTTTTGTTTTTCAATATGCAATGAAGCAAATCAAATATTTTAACGAACAGCGAAAAGGGGGCGATGAGAACAGAGAAGAAAACAAATATAAACATTTTTAAATTAAGAAAGCCTTCAGCTATTCCTTTTTTAAGAATATATCCACATCTTTATCCCGTTCAAACTCTTCTATAGGAAGATCTAGTTTAAAAATATCTATCTCTTTTATAAAAATACCACCAGCTCGTACATATATGAGAAGGCCTCTAGCTCTTCTATGAGAAGACATCCGGCTCTTCCATAAGAATACCTCCAGATCTCTAATAAGACCCGAACTCTATAAGAATACCTCCAGATAGAACACTAACACTCTTATAAAAGAATATCTCTCCTTTAATAAAAAAAAACATTGAGCACTTCTAGAAAAATCAGCCTTTAAACAACGAAGCTAATTTTATTTCACTTCCATATGCATATTTTGTGGAACATGTTCAGCATTTTGAAAATTATGTTGTTTAACCGCATTTGACGAAGATGGCATTGCATGAAAAATACCTTTCTTTCTGGAAATATTTAAAATTATTATCCTTGCAAAATTGCATTCTTCAGCTTTTACAGATATTCGGAAAACATTTTTTAAATAAATTTGTTTTGAAAGCATTGTTTTAAATTTGTAAACAAATGTTTTTTTTTTCTGTTTTGTAACTAACAACTGTATGTATGTATTTGTCACATATACATACATATTTATAAGGCATGTCAAAACTATTTTGACAATGATGGGTTGTCAAAATAATAAAAAAATTGGTCATGTGTGAGCATGAGGTTACCTTATTTGTTGTATCATGATACACACTTTATATGATGTTGACTTTTACGAAATTCTTCAGGAAGGTATTTTTTATTACTACTATAATACAAAGGAACTGTAGAACCATGGTACAATTACTCAAGATAGGTCATAGCTACTCATAAATTATTTTTTTTTTACATTGTGGGTTGTTATGCCAAAGATGAATACAAAATGTGTGACATTGGCAAGAAGACATTTATGATTTGTGAATAATTCAACAACGTAGATGTGTATTTTTTCATTGTTATTATTTTTTTTAGTAAGTTATCAATAACAGTACATTTACATTGTACCGGAATTAGTTAAACCAGTGGGGTTTTAATTGTCAATTAAAATGATAGAAATAGGGAATTATTTTATGAAAACTGATTTAGTGCTTCAAATCTTCCCACTAGGGAAATTTAATAAGAAATTACATTTAATAAAGAATAATTTCGAAATTTGTACACAATTTTCCAGCTGGGTCACTTTACAAAATGTAATTTCTCATATTCAAATTGACACGAGTATTACGTTGGAATCAAATCAGCTGAGTATTGCAGTTACCTTTTTTAATTCTACCATGGTGCAGTTTTTGGATTTGTGAACTGGGCGACTCAAATTTGTTTATTTTGGTTATCATTAAAAATATGGCAACCATGTTTATCTGTCATAATGGGACCGACTAACAATTGTTGATAAACAAAACAAAAAAAGTTGACGAATAGTGAGTACGCGCAGCATAATGAAAAAAACATGGGTTAAACGGGAACACATATATTATGTCCCATTTTACAAACAAAAGTCCAAGATGTTTCTACTAGGAATATTTTTCCTGGGCATTGTTTTCTTCGTCTATCAAGCCGTTTCCATAAACCATCTTCCCAATGCTCTGGAGGGCACAATGAGAGATTTACGAAAGAGACATAAACAAATACAGGCGTCATTGGGACGTAAACAAACAGATGTTTCTGAGGAAGGTGAGGTGGACTCAAATACTTTTCAAGATGTAGGCATTAAAATTATAAGGTTAGCATTAAAGGGACAAGAAATGAAGAGCAAATTATATATAACAATCCAATACTTTTGCAGAGGTATAAGACTGTTCGATTACGATTCGTACAAACCGAATTTTGAGGGCAAATTTCGCTGCCTGGATGGCAGTATAGAAATACCATTCGAACGTGTGAATGATGACTATTGCGATTGTGTGTCGGACGGCAGTGACGAACCCAGCACTAACGCCTGCAAAAATGGCAAGTTCTATTGTAAATACCAGAAACGGCATATTACTGGACGAGGACGGGATGTATTTGTTCCTAGTAGTCGGATAAACGATGGAATTTGTGACTGTTGTGATGGCAGTGATGAGTGGCTTGGAAAAACATGCAAAAACAGTTGTCTGTAGCGATATTTCACGGGTTATATGCATGTACATATATAAGGTTTAGTTGTAATACATTCTAAATAAAAAATTGTTTTATTTCCTCTTACGTACAGTAACTCAGAGCTGTAGTCGATATATATTATTTCTTCCATTCCACAGGATACATTTTGCATATTATTCATTGACAAAAATGTACTTTTCTTACTCGTGCAATTTATCGACCATATGATTTGACTGAATATTGTATTTATTCTTGAATGAAATCAATAAATAGTATGTGATTCATTTTTATTACTTCAATTATGCAAATTGAATTTAACATGGGAATGTCATTGGGGGATGTAAATTACATTACCAGTAACCAATAATCTTAATTTTTTCAAATATACAAAACAGTGTGTTTCCAAATTATAAAATATCGAGCTTAGCAGTTCTTTCTTTCATATACATTCAATATATAATTAATATACATTATTGCATTAATATCGACTTTTTCTTTTAACAATGAGAAAAAAAATCTGAAGAAAATCACAAAGCAATTTTTCTTTTTCTGTTCCAAGATGTTCAGATATATGCATAGAAAATAGATTTTTGTTCAGAGGTATGATTACGGTTGAAGCTATAAGAACTCGTCCTCGCGAAATTTTGGAAGTTTATTTTGCCTATCCTATTTCCATGACTGACTCCGAAAATCTCTGCAAAGTCCAATCAGTGATTTTTGTGTTTACATCCAAAAATGTTTCCTTTTTTCTATGTATAGATAAATTATTTTCAATTGGGAGGAAATTCCCCCCTTGTATCACCCCAATTTTTATAGCGATGATGCGTATTTTGAAGTGGTAATCTGTAAGATATTAGCATAGAATATCTATGTTATTTCAGATTTGTTATTACTTTTGATGCTATCTAGGGTAGGTTTGATTTTATCTAGGGTAGCTTGATGTTCAGCGGTTTTTGAATTTTCAAACAAAACACTTTCTAACATCTATCTTTTCATCGGTTTATGCATCCATCGGTAACATACAAAATTTGTTTATATATATATAGATGCCACGTAGAAGTACAAAAATTGAATTTATTTTATTATTTATATATGTATATCGCTTAAAAGGTCCAAATTTGCCAGTACCTTGACCGTCGTTATATGGTCACCACTGAAACATTCTATATTCATACAGATTTGGGGTTTCCTCAAAATTATATTTTTTTTATTTTTGTATCTACCTCCGGCGAATTAATGCTGTTTTGGTGTAATATACCTTGGTTGGTATTAGGAGAACCTGGGGGACATGCGGCACTTTTTTAAAAGCGATATATTTTAGTTCTTATTTAACAAATCGACGCCTCCTAACCATAGTATGCTAAGTCGACTTAGCATGTTTTAAAGTTCTTTACGTTTTTAGATAATACGGTCCTTAATTTAAATTCTCTGAAATTTTGGTAATCATCGCCCAATCCAAACCAAAGATATAAGCAAAAATGTACTTAGCATGGTACGTAAGATTTAAGAAACTTCCATACTTTGAGAGCTTCTGCTGAAAAACTTACTTTTCAGACTTAGCATACTATTCTTCGGAGGCGTCGAAATATAAATACTTTGTCCTCTGATATTTAATTATAAAAACTAGTACCAAAAACATATGATAAATTAGTATTAGGTAAATATTTTTACAGTTTACAGATAGCCGGTAGTTTCGGCGTTGCTATCAGTCTGGTTGGAATTCAGATCCTCTAAAGGTTCTATTTTGTTTCAATATGCCACCAATGCTTGACGTTTAAGGCTATATTTTATATTTTCGTCAATAGAAAGACGTTTGGTCTTATATATGTAATAATGAACAATATTAAATTAATCATATTAAAGGATAAATAAATTTAAAATTAAAATAAATTTAGAGAAATTATATAACACTTTCTGTATATGGCCGAATGTACCCCTCTTTAAAATGCCGAATCTACCCCAGGTACTTTCTACATATTTTTTTTTTTTTCATTTTTTTCTATCAATCACTTCAATTAAGGTAGATATATAATGTAGCCGCATCGGCGAATTTCTACAACAAACATTATTTGTTGTATTTTGATATGCCAAAAATATTTTGCCAACACAAACAGATTCTAAAGATTTTTTTACACAAATTCTTGTAGACTTCACTACCTAGACTTCAACGGTAGAAGTGTATCGGACACACGTCGAGCTGTTCTGTTACACTCTTTACACACGTTTGAAGTGAATTCTTTACACTCATTTTTGATAGAGTAACTTCGTGTAATGTGGACCACCATTTTCTGTTTTTGATATTGTGGGCGTAACAACGGTAAAAAATAAAAACAAATTGTTTTCACAACATAGTAGTCTTGTTGACTATAGATATTCCAGGTCAAACATTATATATATTTGTCAATAAAAATGTTATTGCATTATATTTCAAAAAACTGTAAACTGCTAATAAAAATAACTTGACGGATAATGTAGACCAGTATGTGTGGGTAATGAGGATCAGTATGTTAAAGGAAGGTATTTTGAAGGTCCTTCCTTCATTATCCAACCGAAGCATCTGTAATTTCGCATATCGAGTTTTCAGAGGATAGAATACCTCCTGGGATATTAAATGCGCCCATGTTTCGTCCCCATGAAAAGGTCCCATTTTTTTAGTGGTCCACCCTCATTTTTTTAGTGGTATTTTGAAGGTCCTTCCTTCATTATCCAACCGAAGCACCTGTAATTTCGCATATGGAGTTTTCAGAGGATAGAATACCTCCTCGGATATTAAATGCGTCCATGTTTCGAACTCATCCTCATGAAAAGGTTCCAATTTTCGGGCAATGGTCTACATTACCCGACATTGAATATTTTTATTTAAAAATAATTATCGGTTTCAAAAATGAATAAAAATTAAAGATCATCGATTGTAATTACAGCTAAACGTATATTTTTGTTAAAGAAAACAAGAAAAAACACATAACATTTTATATTCTAGAAAAACTAAGTGTTCTACTATTTTGCAAAAACGTTCGACTGTTGTGCTAAAAAATGTCCAAACCACACTTTTACAATCAGAGCTACATTTTCTACTACTACATTTTTAACATTGCAATTATTTATTGAAAACCAAGTTTGATGTTTGTTTTCACTAATTAGGAAAACATTTATCAAGGCGACATTGACATATTTCAAACATTTTTAAGATATGAGGGGTGGTCCACATTAGACGCATGGTCCACATTACCCGAAGTTACTATATTTTGAAATAAAAAATGGATTAATATGTTATATGTATAATTTATTTAAAATCACAAAATTAAGATGAAACGCCATTAAAACCCAATTTTAAATATGATTTGTGATGCATTGTTTCCGAATGAATCTCTCGCTTGGCACAAACAACTGATTTGAATAAGTTCGTACAAGATAGATTAATGATATTACAGAGTCTTTATCAATGCGTATTTAATAAGGTGTAAGTGGCAATCATATGGTTTTGAAGTTTTTTCTTTATTGTTTGTGAAATAAATTGTCAAAAGAAATTTCTCAGGGACCGTAACGGTTATAACTTATATCAAATCAGGTAAAAAAAACTGTTATTTGTGACCTAAATAAAAAAAATCCACTTTAATTATTTATTTTTTAACGGAAAAAATAAACGTTGATTTTTAACTGTTAAAAATGATTTTTATTTTTTCCGTCAAAAATAAAAGTCTTTTTGGGATTTTTATTTTTTCCGTCAAAAATAAAAGTCTTTTTTGGATTATTATTTTTTCCGTCAAAAATAAAAGTCTTTTTGGGACTTTTATTTTTTCCGTCAAAAATAAAAGCCTTTTTGGGACTTTTATTTTTTCCGTCAAAAATAAAAGTCTTTTTGTGATTTTTATTTTTTCCGTCAGAAAATAAAAGTCTTTTTACGTAAATAAACATATAGAGTTTGGTACCAGTTATATAACCTTTGACCTACTAGTCAGGGGAATGATTCTTTAATTTATATTAATTTATATTCATACACTAGACTATTTTTTAAAAATTTATAACAAATATTTTTTACTTTGATCTTGATTACTTATGTGTACACTTATTGTAATAAGGACAGAGATTTATAAATTGTAATTTAATAACTGATTACAAGTTGTTAAACTTCTTTACATAAAAAGAGTTTTATTTCCTGACGGAAAAAATAATAATCCAAAAAGACTTTTATTTTCTGACGGAAAAAATAAAAATCCCAAAAAGACTTTTATTTTTGACGGAAAAAAAAGTCCCAAAAAGACTTTTATTTTTGACGGAAAAAATAAAAGTCCCAAAAAGACTTTTATTTTTGACGGAAAAAATAAAAATCATTTTTAACAGTTAAAAATCAACGTTTATTTTTTCCGTTAAAAAATAATCCTTAACATGGGAACTGAGAGCGTTTTCTCAAGATCACTCAATATCCTTAATGGGCTCCTCAATACGAATCTATTGGTATATGACACTATTGGTGTCCCATGTCTCCAACATGAAGATTTTTTTGTTCGCATTTTAAAAAATAACTGTTATTTTCGGTCCCTGAAATTTCTTCGACGTTTCATTCCCTTCAAATTTAAATTATGCTCAACAACAAAAAATGCATTTATAGGAACAGAAAATGTTACAAGCCTCAAATGACGAAAAATGTTTTTTTCATTGGGTTCCTGATTATAGGCCGCTGAAATATGGACCTTTAAAATTTTCAAGGAGCCTGTATTGGTGTTTGTCACACATATGGGCCTCTATAATGTTTCTAGCGCTTTCTCACGAAAATATCACAAATTGCAAGAAGATTATATTGAGTTGTCCGTACGTGTAGGATATAAATCACTAATGCACAAAATAGTACGATAGCGGTGATGGTTAAACACGTTTTCTCCTTGAGTCTCTTTCCGTCACTCATTTTTGATGATGATCTCTCAGTTACGCTCTCACACACTTACTCTTAATTTAGTTCTGTTTAACACTGATATAAATCCTCAACTACCCTCAAAAGCAAGGAAAATTTATATTGGAATCTGCCCATTGGTATTTGCAAAATATTCGACGGATGTCCAGCTTAACTCATAGTTAGGCACAAAATCTTTGCAATTAAGGATAGATTCCGTAGTGGATCTTCATATATTTATTTAAATTGAAAAGCCGTACCTCGGCCCAAGAATTTCACATACGCTTAAGACAATATTGGTATACTGGCTAAGTAACACAATCTTCATTATGGTCTTTGAGCGGCGATTTATGGCACAAAACTTTTCCACTGAGAAGGGCTGATTTGGAAGCCACATTTAAATAAATAAATATATGGGCAATATTGCCAATTTTTTAACATAGCTGAAGCGGAGGTTCAACCCCTTTATAACTCGGGAACTACTTAAGTATATGAAAAAAAGTGAATAGTATTGGGTTAATTGTTCTGTCGTTGCAAACTGTTCATGATATTGACCTCCAAACTTTATTTTGGTGGAAGCTGTGTCTACTTTAATGTAAAAAATGTGTAAAAACAGGTTGAGGCGAACCAGTTTTTTATGTTCTCTATCGATTGCACGGTCTTCGTGTCAAAATAAATCTAGAAGCCAACAAAATGGGGACTACGACCCTTATGTATCATTTTTCAAAATTTTAACTGCATCTACCTTTAAATGATGCTGACATTTTGAAGCTCGATTTTGAGTGTTTTTTTAATTTTACTTCAAGCTTTAATACGCAAACAGGAATTTATAAAAATCGATTATAAGATTATTGTAGTCGCGAATCTGCGTAATTTGATATGTATTTTGTGTATGTAGTATGCACAGCTTCAGAGTAATACTCATCCGAAGGTGCGAATTTTGTGCGATCAAATTTCTAAAAAACCTATTTTTCGGGCCAAATTTTTAGATCTGTACCCGCGATCAATAAGGTTTTTTACGTTTCGGATGATATAAAATCTTCTTCGTGAAAATCCATCTACTAGAACGGCGGGAATTGGCCTTCCAAAAACACGAAATTTGGCAAAAAATGTTTTTGAAAATATCGCGGATTTACTTGCGTTTTCTGTACATCATTTCCGCTTCAATAAATGACTTCATACGGATTTTGATCTTTTTTCGAAAAGAGAACTTTAAAAACTTCAGCCGAAAGAGAGATGTACCCAATTTATCTCAAAAATAGATTGTGCTGGCACATCCATGGATCTTAATGGACCACATTGAAATGGTATAGATCGATGTATTTTTTTAGGGTGCACACCGAAATCGGATGCGCGTTAATGGCATATGGAGTTTTCGAAAATTATTCGCGTTTTACGATTTTTTGGGTACTTCAATGTAACGTGTGGCACATCTTAGCCGTCAAATGAAATTTAGCAAAATATATATGGATTGGAAGATAAACTTCAGTACTTCCTGGAAACCGCATGCGCATCAAATGATTTTGAGAATTACGCGATTTACACGCAATTTAAAATGTATATTTCATAATATTATTTTATTTTAAGATTTATTCCTATTTATAGAATTCTAAGATTTATCAAGGGTCTTGATATAATCCGCAAGGCGTATACTTATACACAAAAAGTGATTATTATTATATATGTCAATTTTTCGGAAATTCGGGTAAAATAGCAGAATAACCCCAACATTTTTTTTCTGAAATTTCTTGTATACAATTAAAAAAAAAAAATAAATATGATGACATTATTTTTTCGAACCAAAAACAAATATTTTTCCTCAATATCTTGTTTTGTTGTCGCTTTGATTTAGAAACCGCTACACGGACTTGTGTGATTTTGATATAATTTGATTCATCATGATGTTTAGATTATGTAGATATTTATAAATTATTTTTTAGGTGTGTGTATGTCATTAATATATTGAAAATATTGATGTAATCTGCTATATATTTTGTATTTTTCTCATATTTTGCGAATATGTGCAACTTTATCGTGATTATTATAATATATTCATATTCTTATTTTACGGAGGAAGATATATATCAACGTTTTTGGTCAATATAATAAACGGCGTAATTTTAAGATTTTTTCTTATGCCCAAAATTAAAACCTCGATAACTTTTGCGCTCATCAACCAAAAATTTTGATCGCGAACGGTTTCGTAGTCAGAACAATTTTCTCTATGTGTGTACCAAAAATCATTGATGTGCCACAAAAACAAAAAAACTGATTTTTTGAAAATGGAATATTAAAAAATTGGCAATATTGCCCATATATATATACATATATATATATATATATATATAGGAGCAACGGGCAGGATGTGGTAAATTTTCAAAAACAAAAGATTTCAATTCCTCATAGATTATTTGTTGAGAAAAAATGAAAACAAGTAAATATTAGTTTTTGTTCATTTTTGACAAAAACTAATTGTCAGCATGACAATTTAATTTCTATAACAACAATGTTGTTTTTGTAAAATATTTGTTGTTGTATCTGATGCATGGTACGTGGTACATCAATGATTTTTGGTACACATATAGAGAAAAATGTTCTGACTCCGAAACCGTTCGCGATCAAATTTTTGATTGATGCGCACAGAAGTTATCGAGGTTTTAATGTTGGGCATAAGAAAAATTTCTTAAAATTACGCGATTTACTATATTGACCAAAAACGTTGATATATATCTCCAATCGTAAAAAAAGAATATGAATATATTATAATAATTGTGAAAAAGTTGCACATCTTTGCGAAATATGAGAAAAATAATAAAAATATAGGAGATACGTCAATATTTTCATTATATTAATGACATGAATCAACCTGAAAATTTATTTAAAGATATCTATATAATCTAAACACCATGATGGATCAAATAATATAAAAAACACACTAGTCTTTGTAGCGGTTTGTAAATTTCAGCGACAACAAAACAAGATATTGAGGAAAATTGTTTGTTTTTGGTTCGAAGAAATCATCATATTTATTTTTTAGTTTTTTTTTACAAGAAATTTCAGAAACAAATGTTGGGGTTATTCTTCTATTTTACCTGAATTTCGCCGAAAAAATTACATATATAAAAATAATCACTTCTTGTGTATAAGTATACACCTAGCGGATTGTAGCAAGACCATTCGGATAAAGTATGGGGTTCAATAAATAGGAATAAATGTAAAAAAACTATATTACAAATATATATAATTTTTTTTTTTGTTTTTGCAAAATAGTCAGGCTTAATCCCATTTTGTTGTTTTTATAAAAAACAACTATTTATTAGTGGGGAATGTATGACATTGGCAAAATACAAATGGTATCCCAAATAACCCGCCAAACACTACTGAAGTTGTAGACGAGGCACGGTCATACTGGTTGGTTTATTGCTTAAGTAGCAATACCAACAACAACGTTATGTGCATTCGTCACAAAGTGACGACACATAGCAGTGGGAAATGTATTGTAGTTGTCTGTAAATGCCTTGTTGACCACGAAGTCAGGCGCCAACGAAACGAACTTCTCATTGGGGTCGTATCGCTGGTAACGTAAGAACTTCGAATTGTCACAAGAGACATTTGGGTTTGAAAGGTTTTTTTGTAAAGAAGCTATTAAAAGCTTCTGGGGAGAATATCCCAACAAAAAACTAAGGGAACTGATGAGGATCAGTGGCGAGATCCGAAACTATAGTCTTCCCTGCCTTACCCCTCGGCGGACAATGCCATACATTCCCCACTAATAAATAGTTGTTTTTTATAAAAACAACAAACTGGGATTAAGCCATTTGTATTTTGTTTTTGCAAAATAGTCAGGTATCCCAAATAACCCGCCAAACACTACTAATATTTTTTTTAATTTAATTTGTCTTTATTTACTTTGTAATTGAAGCCCAATTACAATTTTATGGCCAATTTATATATAATTACAAAGAATCCACCTTACATCCGTAGATACTCTAAAACAAATTCTTATAAGTATAATATAATAAATATTTTAAACATGTTTAAATCTGCTTTTTAAATTGCATCTAAATCGCGTAATCCTCAAAACCATTCGATGCGCATGCGGTTTTCAGGAAGTACTGAAGTTTATCTTCCAATTCAAATGTCATTTGACGGCTAAGATGTACTACATGTTGCATTGAAGTACCCAAAAACTCGCAAAACCCGAATAATTTCCGAAAACTCAATATGCCATTAACGCGCATCAGATTTCGGTGTGCACCCTAAAAAAATTCATCGATCTATACCGATTTCAATGCGGTCCATTTAGAACCATGGATGAAACTATTTTTTAAATAAATTGGGTACATCTCTCGGCTGAAGTTTTTAAAATTCTGTTTTCGAAAAGGTTCAAAATCCGTGTCAGGCCATTTATTGAAACGGAAATGATCGACAGAAAATTCAATTAAATCCGCGATATTTTCAAAAACATTTTGTTTTTGCCAAATTTCGTGTTTTTGGAAGGCCAGTTCCCGCCGTTCTAGTAGATGGATTTTCACGAACAAGATTTTATATCATCCAAAACGTAAAAAAACCTTACTGATCGCGGGAACCCATGTCATTCAGTTGACAGATCTAAAAATTTGGCCCGAAGAATAGGTTTTTATGAAATTTGATCGCACAAAATTTTCACCTTTGGATGAGTATTACTCTGAAGCTGTGCACAATATATATGTTAAATTACCCAGATTCGCGACTACAATAATCTTATAATTCCTTTTTTTGCGTATTAAAGTTAGAAGTAAAATTGAAAAAACACTCAAAATCGAGCTTCAAAATATAAGCATCATTTAAAGGCATAAGATACATAAGACACGTAGTCCCCATTTTGTTGGCTTCTAGTTTTACTTTGACACAAAGACCATGAAATGAATAGCTTAGTCACAAATCGATAGAGACAATAAAAAACTGGTTCACCTCAACAGATGCCACCGAGCGGTGGTTGTTGCTGGTTTGCTCTCCTTGCTCGACACTTTTCTCCCATTGGAATATGTTAATGTAGTAGTAAACGACAATCGATCCTCAGCGATCACCGCAATCCTCTGTGATTGCATGAACCACAGCGTTCACTTGTCGACCAACCTCCTTAGAGTTAACTTGTCTACGCATAACGTCTACGCTTATCTACTAACAGGCCTATGTCGCCGCCCCAAATTACAAAGGTAATTTTGTTCTTACTCTCGAAAAGAAAGAACCACCAATAAATCCAAGATATTTAACCTAATAATCCTTGTGTTTTATTTTCTTTGCAATTTCTTTTCCATACACCATTAACTGCTTGGGAGTTCTCTTGTTGTCGCTTCACCCCGCTCCCCAGAGTTAATAAATTAATCACCCCCCACCACACATCACAACGGCGAGGAGTAGTGCAGACTCCTCGCCTAAACATTTGGTCCGTACGAGCCGGATGAGAAACATTGCCTTTTTGTTGCCGATCTCCCTTTTTTAGCTCTCCCGCCTCCTAAACATTTGGTCCTTCGAGCCGGATCTTAACCAGTTGTTGTTTGCACGGACAGAAGCCGTATTTTTTTATTCTTTGGAGAAAACATTGGAATATATCACCTCTCATCTCATCACCACATCAACAAAACACCATACTAACCCCAGGTACGTAAATTCAGATTTCGTTAAAAGTGAGCTACCGCGGGTGTTAGCCTTCTTGTTTGTTTGCCAATTTCTATCGAAATTGAATTGGCATTGGTCGGCTTCCAGTAATCCCTACGCGCGTGCTTTCAATCGTGCACCTATTCACCAAAAATACAGTCCACATTTGTTTCTAGTGTAGTGGTCATAAAAAGCATTGTTGATCGTTGGAGAATTATTCCGTGTTGTTGCTATTTAATTTGCGCTAAATTGCTTATTTTTAATCACACCATAGCAACACACATCACCCGTTCTCATTTCTTGTGCAATTTAAGTCGTTTTAGTCGACTTACACTACCACTCCTTTTTTAATACATACTTTCTCCCATACAAAATATTTGCATTCTATCGCCTTGTACTAATCATCCTTCAGTGAGAATTCGAAATAATAGCTCTGTCTGTTTACTCGATATTTGGTAACAATTGTTACCAAATGTTGTCTGTTTACCCAAAAATCCAGTAAAAGAGAGTCAAGTGAGAGAGCAAGTTTGACAGTTCAACAACAACAATCGTACTGGAGTTTACTGAAAGAATTTTATTCAGTAAGATTTTGCAAACTCAGCCATTTTGAGATCAGCTGTCTTGTGACCAAACACAAAAATTATTCAAAACATTTTTTTAATATCAAAGTTCAAGTTCTTTGTTTGTTTGTTTATTTTGGCGCAAATCAAATGTTTTCTTGAATCAGCTGTTTATTTGCTAAATCTTACTAAATGTTGTCCGTTTACTTTTCTCAGTACTATCGCAAAAGAGAGTAAAAACGGCTTACTCTCTGAACTAGAACTTACTGAATAAATGTTACTGGAAAAGTAACCAGACACACCTAATATTGCAATAACAACACACATTATTTCCATTCGACTATTTGCAGTACAACTTCACATATTGCTAGTTTGGTTTTCTTGTTGTTTTTCCCCCTAACCAATAAAAGATATTCGATTTTTCTCTATTTATCATTTTCACTAACAACACACATCATCTCCCAACAACTTGTTCGTTTGGTTTATTTGTTGTTTTAATTCTCACCAACCAAACAAATTTATCGCGTTGTTATCTCCCCCTCGTCTCTTCTAACAGAGAAATTAATTTGTAATATTTGGAATAACAACATACAAAACTCTTCTCTTCTTATTTTTCGTTTGGTTTATTTGTTGTTGCATTATTCGCCAACCAAACGATTCGCTGCTGTTGTTATTTTTCTATTCTAAACCTTAGAGAATTTGCATTACTAAATAAACAATAACAACAATCACCCTCACAGTCCACAGTACATCTTGTTGTTTTGTTTATTTGTTTTATCGATCCATCACCAACCAAACATACTTCTGTTGTTATTATTGTTCTAACGTTGGTAAGTTCTCATTGCAGAATTTGCCTTCTCATTTTGCAATAACAACACACGTGTATTCCACGCGCGTATTTCTACCGTCACCTTGGTATAACAGAAAATACACCAACAATTGTTGCCGACTCCAACTCTCACTTTTGGATCATTTCTCGCGTCGTGTGCGTGCGTAGCTGCTTACGCATAGACATTTCGCTGCTAGCGTCGCTTGTGTTTTATTCCGTTTTGTGTGATATTCGTTATTCACCACATTACAGCACAGTGGTACCAAGCGACAAAAATTGTGCATTTGCAAAAATAATTATATTAAACAATATTTTTGAATTATTTTAAATAAATACTGATTGGTAGTAGGGTTTTTTAGATTTTTGGACATTTGCACCCTACATTCGGCAGCTATTGCCCACAATCGGAGCATAAAAAAGTGCTTGTGAAAAATATTAGTTTTTTGAATACATCTCCCTTTTTGATGTTGTTTTCAATTCAAAGCATTGCACATTAGTCATTTTGAAAGGCTTTCAGCATTTTTTGGACTTTTGCACCCTACACTTGGTAATTTCATACATTATTCGGAGTAAGGAAATACTTGTTTTTCCTATTAGTTTGGCAAATTTTATTCATTGTAGTGGTGTTTTACTCCACGACTTTGTATATTTGAAATCTTGTTGTAGAATTATCTACATATTTTGGATATTTGCACCCTACAATCGGCCGTTGTTACATATATCCAAGCAAAATTACTTGCTAATATTGTTTTTAACAATTAAATATATTTTTGATTTGTTTTTAAACATTAATTTTGCTCAGTGTATATATTCTTGTTTGCTTTTTGGACAACCGCACCCTATTATTTGCATTCACCTCCTCATTGGTATATTTTGTTTAATTTGAGGAAATTTGAAAAAGAAAAAAAACTTCTGGTCTTTTTAAAGTAGTTTGGCATAGCGAAGAAATTCTTCAAAATTGTCTTCACTTTGTACTATTTAACATAGACATTTGCGATATTTTAAAATTTGTTGTCAATTTTTTTGGAGTTTTGCTGAAATATCTTTTGAGCTATAGCAACATTTGTTGTGATTCAATTACAATTCCCCCATACTTCGTTGTTTATACAGGAGTTTTTTTATTTTTCGGCATTATTATTATATTATCTACTGTGTTGTCTCCCCTCTTTACCATACATAATGTCGATAACTCCTCTCACCCGCTTCAATAGAGCCACTGGGATTGTCCTAAAAAGTGTGGAATTCTTTGAGAGAATTCCAGAATCCCAGTATTCTGTATACAACCTCGAAATTCGCAATACAGAAATTCGAGAGTTATGAGACAAAGTAAAGTGCACCTATGAGGAGTGCAAAACATACCTTGCGACATCTCAGAATGCACAGGGTTATATAATTGATGTCGTCGAAGAAAAATACAATACAGCATTTATTACGTATTCTTGGTATCTATCCACCATAAATCGGCATTTCAATCGCCTTCAAAGTCTTGTAAGTAATTGTACCCCTGCTATAGCTCAACCAATTTCACAATCTCAACCAGTTTCATCTCCACCGAGTTCACCATCTCCACCAAATTGTCACAATTATATGCCACCTATCACCTTCTCTTCACCTTCCGTTTCGAATACTGTGCAGTTCCACCAACAATAGCTACACCAATCCACCTGTCGATAAGCATAGTCTAGTTGTTCCACCTATCGACATTGAAGTTTTCTCTGGCGATTTTATATCTTGGCCCACTTTCCGGGATCTGTTCACCACCATATTTATAAATAATTCTCAAATATCAGACATTGAACGTCTCTGCCATTTAATACAGAAGACCACCGCTGAAGCTTGTGAAATCATTTCCAGATTTCCACTCACCAATACTAGTTTCCCTTTAGCGTGGAAAGCTTTGTCCGACACGTATGAGAATAAACGTATCGTTGTTAATAGTCACCTTAAATGTTTGTTTGAACTCCGCTCCACAGAAGTTGAAACTGTTGCTGGTCTTAAAACCATCCAGTGTGGAGTTAATAGTTGTCTTGCTGCAATGTCAGTCTATGAAGTCACCACGGATCATTGGGATCCGATTATTGTTTACATTTGTTTGCAGCGTTTGCCAAAATTGATTTTGAATCTTTGGGAGCAAAGTATAAAAAATAAATCGTCGTTGTCCTCTTGGATAGAATTAGACACATTCCTCACATAGAGGATACAAACATTGACTTGCTTAGAACACATCCTCCCCACCAAAAATATGTTCTTGCCAAAGAAAATCCATTCTCAAGCCTCTTCTAAGAAGTTGTGGCCTAGTAATATCGCTACACCTCATTCCCCCAATAAATTGTTGTCGGTAATTCTAAATGTGTTACCCCACCTCGAGCTATATATTCACCCTCCACAACTTCTTGCTCCATTTGTCTCAATCAGAATCACGATCTTCGACTCTGCCCCCAATTTCTAAAACTTTCGTTTGAGGACAAATTCTCGATTGTTAAGAAATATAAATGTTGTGTAAATTTTTTGTTTCGTGGACAAAACGTGCAATAGTAAACATAGTTGCACTATATGCAAGCAAAGGCACCACACCCTTCTCCACCGGCCAATAATCAATAAAGTTGTTGCTTTCTCCAAGTCACCTCCGGCTTTTACAAAGGTCAAAAGTCGAGGACAGACTTCGTTGCCCCGTTTTTTTTTTTGAAAACCCTTCCCCGGCTTTTACCAAAGTCAAAAGTCGAGAATCTAATGTGTCGCACCTTTCTTCGAATAAAAAAGTTGTTAATCCACCGATACCTCACCCCTCCCAAGATACCAATGTTCTCTTAGGAACAGCAGTGGTAAATATTGTTCACAATGGCAAATCATATCCTGGTCGTGCCATTATTGATCCTTCATTCAAGGTATCTGTTGTAAGTAAGAAACTTAAAAATGCACTTGGCATTTATGGTAATTCGAAGAAGAAATCCAACCCTGCTACATCAAGAGAAATGTGTTCTTTTATGTTGACTTCCTCCAAAAACTCATCTAAAACTGTTGAAGCAAAGGGGATTGTTCTCACATCCTCCTATTTCAACTTTGAAATCTAAAATTCCTTTAGATTTAGCTGACACCTTTGACGGCAGCCCAATAGATTTGCTACTTGGCGCTGATCTTTACCCCCAAATACTGGAACCACCAAAATTAGTTTTAAATTCGTTGTTGGCCTATATTCGGGTATATACTGACCGGTTCAGTTCCTGCCACCTAATCTCCCACCCATAATAGATCACCTTAGTAAATCAAAATATCGTTTGAATAAACAAATCACCCGTTTACAAAACTCGTGGAGTTTACTAAATTTGTAACATGAAGCTCACTTGAAATTTGAATTTACGTTCATATATAGATTTTACTAACCCATATTCCAATTAAATTGTTAATTGTTACTTTGAAGGTAGTAGCAAGAGGCCGGAATGTATAAGTTTGATACGTTCTGACTCAACTTCCCGAGCTCAGTCAATCACGTCTGCTGATTGACACCACGGGCATCTCCTCTGCAAGTTCCCTCAGCGGAGACCGTAGAGTGCAGATGCCACCGAGCGGTGGTTGTTCTGGTTTGCTCTCCTTGCTCGACACTTTTCTCCCATTGGAATAAGTTAATGTAGTAGTAAACGACAATCGATCCTCAGCGATCACCGCAATCCTCTGTGATTGCATGAACCATTAACCAGAGTTAATTTGCCTACGCATAACGTCTACGCGTTATCTACTAACTGTCTGTCGCCACCCCAAATTACAAAGGTAATTTTGTTGTTAATCTCGAAAAGAAAGAACCACCAATAAATCCAAGATATTTAACCTAATAATCCTTGTGTTTTATTTTCTTTGCAATTTCTTTTCCTTACACAGAACTGCTTGGGAGTTCTCTTGTTGTCGCTTCACCCCGATCCCAAGAGTTAATAAATTGATCACCCCCGACCAAACATCACCACGGCGAGGAGTAGTGCAGACTCCTCGCCTAAACATTTGGTCCATACGAGCCGGATGAGAAACATTCCTTTTTAGCTCTCCTAAACAATCTATATATAAAATAATAATGTAATTATCGTTAGAATTAACGAATTTACTAAAAATGTATTGTATGGCAACACTATTTCTGCAAAGTACCATGTTGACGTTTATTTTTGTTTTGGAGAAGTTCGAAAATTTCAATTCACATGAGAAGCAGAACAGGAGGTAACTTCTGAGGTGCAGTGTATGTGTGAAGTGTAAAAAACTCAGCGTGTGTTCCAGAACATACGTGTATGCATTTTTAATTTTTTTATAAGAATATACATTGTAAATGTCGACTTTTTAATAAAACTGTCTTAAAATTTGAAAAGTTAAATACACAAAATATTTACATTATAAAAACATCTGTAGAAACACAAAAACCCGCGCATCTAAATAAGCATGTTAGCAAGAGATTTCAAACTTTGCTACAGTCATTTATTTTGATATTAGATACCTATGAATCAAAATTAGTGATGTACAATGAGAGCTTCATATCGAAAACGCCATTGCCGAAGGTACCCCAGTCTTCCCTATCTTAAGATTGAAAAATTAAACAGACAATTTGGGAGAAATTTCACACATATTAGAAGCTTGGAAAAATTGACATTAAATATGTAGTACAGTTCGTCTTCGGACTGCTCACAAGAAAGACGCATTTAAAGAGTTTATTACGCCTACGGACTTTAAAAAATTTACAAAATGGCGCTGTGTTAAGCTTTCGCTTAATTTGCCACGTGTTTTATCTATCGATCTAAACTAAAAATATAAGAAGACCTCGTTGCATATGGTGTGTGGTCCTATACCTTCTATTTTAATAGAAAGTGGACTAGCTGGAGGAAGACGTGCCTTCAGTATTTAAAGAGGAAAAAGAATATGTAGTAATATTTTAAATAGTAATATTGACATGAATAGAAAATTCCACTCTTGTAAAAAGCACAAATGCTCTTTTTTTATAATTTAATTCTATATTTTTTATCCTAGTATTAGGAAAATGGAATGTCCGATTTAATCAAAATTCAATCCGATTTAATCCAATCCATAGTAAAATTTCTTTCAAACACATATTAAGTTCGAAGATGGGGAAAATCGGTCCGCTCCTTCTGGTACCTCTCTCAAAAAATGGTCTAAATTTTGAAAACTTGTAAATCTCTTACGGAGCGAACGGTATATTCAATTTCATCCCAGCTTTGTACATCGTAATATTTTTACCCAGCATATTGAATACAAATATGGGATCCATCGGCCCACTCCTTTTGATACCTCACCCGAAATGTGTAAAAATTTTGAAAGTTTGTTAATCCGATGAAAATGGTATGGAATGTCCGTTTTGATGTCAAATATACACATCGTAATATTTTTTCAAACTTAATTCTAGTTTGGAAGATGGGACACTCCTTTTGGTACCTCCCACACAAAATAGTCATAACAAAATTAATTTTATAATATCATGTGTTGGATTATTTTCTTGTGTCGTGTCTGAATTTGGTAGCATGTTCAAATCTGTTTTTGTGCCCTAGTATTTCTGATTACTCGTTCATCTTTTTATCAATTAATGTTCCCAGTTCTTGTGTGCAGAGTTTTTATGAATATGCAGATTTCAGTTCTGTTGACCCTGTGGCGCTTTCCAACGCCTTTGATGCATACAACTTTGGTGAGCTTTATTCTGTGGCAGATGTTGATGCCCAGCTTGATATATTGAACTGTGGTCTTCGGCACTTGTATACTGTAGTTCCTGTTAAAAGGAGATTTTGTAAAATTAATAATGATGACTGGTTTAAGTCTGCTGAAATTCGGTATCATTTGTCTCTTCGTGATATTTCTCATAGGTCCTATCTTTGGGATAAAAGTGTTGAAAATTGGAAATTGTTTTGTCGCTGTCGTAACCGAGCCAAAAAAATTATAAGAAAACTAAAATTTATTGCAAATAAATCCGCAAAGGAAGTGTGGTCAATTTTAAATAAAAATGGTTTGTGTACTGATGACAGAGAAGTCGGGAATGTTGATGTTGAGGCTCTAAATTCAGCTTTTGTTTCGAATCAATCCGTAGATGTTTTTGATGTTTCTTGTATTCCTTTTGATGATTTTGATGGTTTTTCTTTCCGTGCAATTGATTATGCTGGGGTTGTTGAAGCTTTCAATAAAATCAAGTCCAAGGCAGTTGGATATGATGGATTTCAGCTAAAGTTTCTAAAGCTTGTGTTTCCCCTTCTTGGTCAATTTTTGTTGCACGTTGTCAATTCTATGTTAACAATGTCTGTGTTTCCAGAAATGTGGAAAATTGCAAACATAGTGCCTATTCAAAAAAAGAATGCCGATTCTTTCTAGAATGGTTGAGTATGTCATGAAAGATCAAATGTTAGTTTATATTGGGGAAAATTATCTTTTACATGAGTGCCAGTATGGATTTAGGAGTAATTGCGGCACAGCATCTCTTCTTGTTGGATTGACTGACAATATAAGAAAGACTGTTGGTGCGGGAGGTTGTTGTGTGTTGTCGTCAGTAGACTTAGAGAAAACCTTTGACAAAATTAATCATGCCAATTTAATCAGAAAATTGCATCGTTTGTTCAATTATTCGTCCTCAGCTTGTAAACTTATCTCGTCGTATTTGTTCGGAAGGGAGCAGTATGTTTGTTGTTTCTGCAATGCTCCCTGTGAGTAGTGGTGTACCCCAGGGGTCTGTACTTGGTCCTCTATTGTTTGTTATGTATGATAATGATTTGCTAAGTTGTATTAGTAGTAGAAGCTGCATGTCTTTTGCATTTGCTGATGACTTGCAGATTTTGTTTAAAGGAGAATATGTGTGTTTTTTTTAGATGTTTTGCAGTCCTCTATAAATTTTAATATTAATGTGTTAGTAACGTGGTTATCTGCAAACGGACTCTCAATTAATACACGAAAGAGTAAAGCTATGTTTTTTGGGAACTTGCAAGAGAATTCAGTAAATGTTCCCATTTATAATAATTCTATAAATGTTGTAAGCTCTATGAAATGTCTTGGTTTGTTTCTTGATAGTAGTTTGGTGTTTGACGGGCATGTAAAGGTAAACTTTATTTTAAGAAAGTTGTACTCTTTGGATATGGCTCCACCTAAGAGCATTAGGTTTGCAATTTTTTGTATTGTATTGAGATTTTTGGAGGTTGTTGTGGATATGTTTTACGTAAAATTAAACTCTTGTTCCAAAGGGTTATGCGATATGTATATTGTCGTGATCACATTTCCCCTTACTTTAAAGAGTTCCTCGGTTGTACCTTTGAAAGTTTTGTGAGTTTGAGGTCAATGTTGTTGTTATACAAGGTATTTAAGTTGCAGACTCCTTCCTCGGTAGTTGATTTGTTTATGTTTTCTATATCTGTTGTGTCCTTTCCTGGAAAAAACTCTTTTTGTGCCAATTTCTAGACTTTTCAATACCTTACCGCCTACTCTTAAAACATTTAGCTCTTCCTTAAAATGTTATCGAACTCATTTGTATGATTACTTCAACCTCAATTCCTCTTAAAATTCATGGGTTTTGTTTAATTATTTGTGTTTTTATTGCATAACTGATTTCAACATTTAAATAATTATAGCTATAATAAATTATTTTCTTTTATATTGATGATTGTGATATAATAATGAGATATTTAAACCTGTAAATTGTAATTAGTGGTTGAGAGGAGATATAATATTGTAGTCCTTGGCCCTATGTGCTATGTCGCTACATCAAATAATCTAATTATAATAATAAAAATGTTTTTGAAGTACAATGGATCTGAACCCCTTCAACTAAATAGACGTTAAGATATTATTTTGGAGTAGTCTATATTTTGTTGTTTTTTGAATCGCTCTAGGCCCTTTGGGCTAGATTCTCGTTTGTGAAATAAATTGAAATTGAAAAAAAATTGAATTGACTATCCGATTTGAATTAAACTTTGCACAACCCAATATTTTAACAATGCCTGTATAATGTTGTAAGATGGGAGTTATCGGCCCGCTCCTTAAAATACCTCACCCACAAAGTGTAAAAAATTTTGAAAACTGGTAAATCTAATATTGAGCGAATATAATATCCAATTTCATCCAAACTTAGCAAATCGTAATATTTTTCTAAACCTACCTTTGGTACCTCCCCAAAGATGGTCAACTCTTTGATAAAAAACATATACCTTATATAAAACGAATAATACAACCTGTGTTTTATTCCGTAGACTCCGCAAAGCATAGGCTGTGGGTATATATTCGTCGACAACATCGACTAACACTTTTTACTTGTTTAAACTCTTGCTTGTTATTTATTTTTATAATGCAAAGATATGAATTGCATTTTTGTAAGGCCGATCTGTATTCTAATATTATATTGTGAAGTCTGATAAGATAAAATATTAAGAATAAACATAATAAATTAGCAATCTATATCAAACTAAACAACAAAAATTCGGTAAGAATACAGCATACAAATCAATATGTATGCAAACAATTTGAATAGCAGATTCTCACCCAAAATATTTTAATTCCGCCCCTAAATTGCATAAAACTCCGCTTAAATCTTCCGTATTGTCTTTATACATTCCATGGTAATATCTACCTACCTATAACATTGCCTACCCTTCCTTCCACCCATCCATTAAATGTAAATGAAAAAGCAGATGTTACTTTGAAAATGAGTAATTTTCACTTATATCATTTTATTAGACTATATTTGTATGAGAATAAATTAAATAAAATGTAACGTCTGAGCGAAACAAATGCAGTCATAATGGGAAGATAAGTTTAAATGTTTCGAAGTTATTCGAAAACTTAATACATTATCGAAAAGGACATAAATGGACATCTTATAACTTTATTGCACTGGAGCAAAATTATAAAAAAAATAATATAATTTGTTTGTTTGTGGGGTCTTGATAAAAATTGTAATAAAAATAAAACCAATAATGCGCGAAGATACTCATAATATTATATTATAGCTTATATTACATATAGTTTAAAGAGAATTTACCTTCTACTCTCTACATTCCTCCGATGAGGAAACGTTGAAGGCTTGGACAAAAACTATTCCAATCGCAAGAGATTCAGCGACATAGGGTATAATACAATTTTTGTAATTTACGCTTCGACTTACATTGATGATTGTGGTGGTGGTGATGGTGATGATGATTATGGTGATTACTATTGTTATAATTGGAATTGTGTGAAGATGTTGCGGACACGTTTATTATGTTGTTTGCAGTTGCAGATTGCGTTTGGGTAGGGTTATTTTGCATCGGAGTGTTGTTCAGTAGCATATTGTAATTGGGGCGATATCTTTGCGACGTAGATTGGTAAGATTGATAGTTAAATAAATGGTTTGTATGATTTATATTTACAATTGAATTAGTCGCTAATGACGAGGATGCCGAAAGAGTAGCCGAACCAGCAGCGTTTGCGGCGGCAACAGTGCTGCTGTTTATGACGAGAGCAGCGGCTGCTGCGGCCAACCCACTTGTAGATGACGACGCAGCAGCTACTGCCGCAGAAGCTATACAATGCAATATGTGATTCTGCTGTTGCTGTTGACTATGCTGATGATGTTGCATCGACTTCGACTGTTTGTGTTTGTGTGACAGCTGTTTACCGTGATTGTTGTGGAAGTTGTGATAATGAAAGTGATTAGACCGTCGTCGGTGGTGGTGATGATGATGGTGGTGGCGATGTCACTTTTCTTCATTGGCCTGTGGTTGGTGTTGAAGTGGATGCTGCTGCTGTTGATGTTCACTATTTTGTACATTGGGTTGTGTTGCCACCTGCACCTGCTGTTGCATTGACCCCGACTGTATTTGTTGATTTTGGTTGTGAATGTGTTGACAAAAAGCCTGTAATACTTCGAAATGAGTCATCAAATTAGCAGTTTGGCTGTCGTAGTGCAAATGCCGTGTTATTTGTGCCCCTAAACGTCTGAGTAAATCAGTAAATATTTTTTCTTCCTTTCGAATCCAGGGTCGGCGGTCATCCTGTACTTGGTATGGGGTTAAATGTACGTGTATGTTTATAGCTGTGAAATGTATGTAGATTTGAAAAATATTTAAGGCTTAATGACATTAATGAATTGTTGAAATAGCATACCCATTCTGGTTAAAGTCTCCAGCAAACTTCTTGATGTAATCCATGTATTTTTCTGACCTCCATGTCCGCCGTCCAACCAATACATATCTTTGATGCGTGAGAGCAATCGCCCCATAGTGCTATCATCTGGAGTTAGTGTTTTCAAATAGTGAAACTCATAAATGAACTGAAAATTAAAAGTAAGAAAAATATATATTTTTGAAATCATACAAATCTATATGTTACCATCTGAAGAATGCCAAATTGATACATATGTTGAATTATCACTATTTATTACATACAACATTTAGAATATACTAAATAATGAAAAAACTATAGGCATGAAGGTTTTTTTTTATATCAAACATGTACAATTTAATATTGCGTAACCCAACATGGTCCCTTATTTACCCAAACTTAAATCTTCACAAGTCAATTTAATCATTTATCTGTAAAAACTAAAACCATTGATACTTTGTAAACAACCCTTTCCTATCATATTACCTTTCATGCCCGAGAATTTTGCAATATACACCAATATTCTTATATATTGTCAATTACAAAAATACCTAATGAATACGATACGATAAATATAGGGTAAATGCTACTTTCAAATGTTACGATTTTTACACCGCTTATAAGGACTCACTTGATTGAGTACGACACAGCCCTTGCTGAAGCCGATCAAAATTAATTTGGACTTGTCTAAATTCAGGTTCTCACGCCACCACAATGGATTAGAGTGTTGTTGCGAAGTGGACAACTGTGTTGGAATCTGATGCTGTTGTCGATGTTGAGACGAACAATCGTTACTGTTATTTAAATTGTTGTAATGTTGCATTTTGTCATGATTCTGCTCAGTTTGCGCTAAATTCTGTTGTGCTGGATTGATAATAGAAGCAGATGGCGATGTGTCACAAGGATTGTTGATTAATATTGAGCCTCCCTCATTTGTCCCATTATCTGAACATCGGATGGATCCACTTGTAGATGGGGAATTTACATCAGTAGAATTTGGAAATATAACGGCTCCGTCCGCGTCAACAGTTACATTTTCTTGAACCTTTAAAATATGAACATATGATAGGTGTACTGTATAGAAACGAAAACTATTTACCTGTAAAATATCGATGTCCATCTCTTGACTGCTATCACTTGCGTTTGATGATGACGATGAGGAATCGGAAGAAGCACTTGACAATGTAGATGAGACTAAAGCAGCGGCGGCAGCAGCAGCTGCAACAGCGGCTGCAGCCTGGGCTGCCTGGTCTAATATTTCATTTTCTGGTATCGATATCAAGCGTTGAGATAAGTTTTGTAATAATCTGTGGGTAAAGTTTGAATAATTAATAGGAAACTTTTTACAATTTTATTAAACCGGAATCTCACTTTTCCAAATGTTGTAGCGCATGATTCATTGGCGTGTGATCCGGCACACCAGCATTATTTCCTCGCACAAAATTATCAAAACAGCTGAATGTCTTAAATTCCATTCTAAAAATGAATATAAATAAAAATACATAAGGCTCACATACTTGAAGCTAGTCGAAACTCAAACATTAATTTGAGTAATGGATGCTAAATATATACACAATATATTGATTTATGGTTTAAAATAGATTTCTACAAATCTTAAAGTTAATAAATGTATTATTGATTTCAAACTGGTACACAATTATTTCCAGTTCCGGTTTCTTCATATTTACCTCACAGGTCTCACGACTATAATATGGGACCGTGGAAATGCTTCACGCAATAGAATGGCGGAATTTTCTAGATTGTATTTCATGTAACCCCGACTGTCCCGATTGGTTTCCATACTTTCTGGGAAATCCTAAAATTATAATACGTTTCATATATTATTATTATTATTGTTGCTGAATATTAGTGATAAGTAATAATTCCATACAAAAATATTTTATTTATTTGCATTGACATATAACTTTACCTACCTGTACATCCCCACCGAAGTAGACAACAGCCGTAGAATCGTCCACATTTTGATTATGTTGCCTTATGATTGGCGGACAATAAACTATATCGTTGGTCCTATTTTGGAACCCAGCAACAGAAAATATTCGAAAGGGGCCAGCTGATGTGCTTGGTGTGCATAAACGATCCGCACTGCCACCAAGCATTACCTCAGAGTTCGTGACACGTTTTTGCAATTGATAAAAGTGTTCAATGGTTACCTTAAAATGCAATAATAAATAATATATATTGGAATATTTCCGCTGTTAAAATAATACTTATTTTATAATGAAATAGAAAATTGGGAAAAGACTTCATGTTTGCTGTATGTGCAATTCCGCAGTCACATGACTTTCGGAGGCAAAATAAATACATAATTTGCATTTTTATATTTCACCCTCAATATTTTTTTCGTAGAATTTTAGGAACATTATCAGTGGTAAACAAATTGTGAGCCTCCGGTTTTTATTTTTTGAGATAAAAGCCACATAATAGTGGTCACTCACGGGACTTGAAATATACATGACTTTGCTAATAATGGGAAACCTCTGCGACAACATTTTGAACTTTAAATATCTTTTACATAATTAAGAAATATCCAGCAGTTTCAAAATTTGGCCTGTGCTTTTTGTGAAGTATTTTTCGGGATCACACACGCGACATTTTTGATTTTGCAGTTTTTCTTCTTAGCAATTTTTGCAGTAACTTCACGTATCTAAAGGCAATTTCCTTTTCCTGGAAATGCCCATATATCAAATTCCAGAGTACCTGCAAAATCAAATACCGATTTTGCTCGACCAACAAAGAAAATCCTTTGTTAATAATATGTAAATAAGGACGACATTTAGTAATTAAAACCAAAACTGGCAATGAAGCGAACAAAAATAAATAAAATCTTGTGAATTATAATCGTTCCTATTTCTGATTATCTATATTTCATGAGAATGTATTTACATTTATTTGTTAAGATACCGTTTTATTCTATATATTGCAGTCAATTTTTATTTTACCTTAAAAATAGTATCTGATGACGCCAACACATTGGACCACACTATATACGCAAAACATCGACGTCAATGAATGAATGTATGCACTTAAAAGTTAATTATACTAATTGACTATTTATTTAAAAAATATGCTTAATGCGTAGATGATTGTTGTAGAAATAAAACACACAACTTTAATAGTAATCATCTCCATCATCATCATCGTCATCATAAACGTCCCGATGACGACCTCCACAGCAGCCTACGAAACGGCTACGTGTATCGTCCAGACAAAGTTTGGTATCTTCCTTTAGCTCCTTCAGTTTTACACGCACTTCTTCTCTCATAAGGTTATAACACATGGCCACAAGGCCCATTCCAATTAACATGTAAATAAAGTTGATTGCCAGTTTAGAGTGCTGTTCGGCAATAGACCTTTGCAATTTTGTTACGGCATTAGGGTCGATAGTGGGATCTTCCTGAACTTTTTTACTAGTTTCGGCAATAAGCGACCCTGTGACCAAGGAAGCGCCAGGAACAAAGTCGCCGAATCCGATTTTGCATAGCGATGTCATGCAAAAATAGAATGAATTTAGAAACGACCATTTCTCCCAATTGGCAAACATAATTGTGCCAGTGAGTATATAGAATATAATAACCCATAGGCATGCTGTTGATGGTACAATTATTTTCTTTCGATGTAGGCTGCGTAAGCTGCCATTTTCCAGAGCCTCTAAACGATGATCTACAATGGAACGTTCGTGAGTGCATTCATGTAAACTTCGATACAGGAACTGAAATGATCTAGCCAAAACTTTGCCCATATTCAAGAAATACAGAATATACAAGGGTATTCCAAAAGTTGCATAAATTACAGTAAAACCCTTACCCCATGGGGTTCGTGGGACCATATTACCATAGCCTATCATAGTTATAACCGATAAACAAAACATCAGTGCCGCTGGAAACGACCAAATATCAGCAGGTTTTCTATAATCATAGCCCTGTTTTATTATGGTGGCAATTTGTCTCTGATAGTTTTGTAGAATTATGTCTGTGCTATTCTGCCATGTTGGTTTATCAAGAGTGTTGTACGTCTCGGTTATATTCCAGAGTTCCTCGGCACATGTACTACGCAATCCAGCAACCTCGGCCTCTTTAGTATCTTCGGATTCCCCTTCAATTTTCCTGAAGGAAAATGCCCCGCATATAGCATATATTACGATGAGAGCACCAACACCCACTTGTGTACACATGAATGTAACAAAATTTCTACAGCATTTCTTAAATCGTTTTCGTGGTCGATTGCTTGGCGAAGACGACGTATTGGAGGAATCTGCTTGGCCATTTCTTTGAATTTTTGACATGATCTCCAAATTTTGCGTCTCTCAATGAAATTATACAACTTCCAAACGGATATACAACGGCTTTTGTTTGTATCGGACAATATTTGTTGCTTCGATTTTAGTCAATACAATTTAATAAATTACAGATCTCATTTCTTCATTCCATTGCGTGTTTCTATAAATAATACTTCTATTTGGACAATGAAGTGGATATCTCTCTTTACGAATCACAAGATGTCGTACAAACGAAAAATGCCTATACGATCGTATTCGCTCTTTGGCGTCTGGGACTCTGCATTAGTTTCACGTTGATGTTGCGAACGAATTCAAGTTCTGAATGTTACTAAACGAACTTTTGAAAAAACTATGACCATTTCGGCATCTACATATCTATCTGAGTGAGAGTAAGAAACGGATGCTATGTTTACGTTATTGAATGGAAGAGCTGAAAATTCTATCAAATAAAAAACAGAGAGCCCAAAATTAAACAAAAGAGAATCGATCCTTCATTTCACAGACACTATGCATTTTTTGGTTTTTGTTCTTTTTTTTTTGGAAATTGTTCGTACTTTAGTTTTAGCTTGTTTAAAGGCGTTCTTTTGAATGGCTATTTGTTTCATTATGTTATTGTCTTTCATGTATAATACTTAGGCAATATATTTATAAAATATGCAATACATAGTACGATCTTCATGTCCCCAAGACGTAGATGTCTGGGGTATCTTTTGTATGGTATTATTGACAAATAATGAACTTTGGGTGACTATACTAGGTCGAGTACGATTCCAGTTGTTATATATACCTATATACATAGTTACTCAGATATATACACCGATCTCCTTTGGCGATATTATCACATAAAGGTTGTCGGCTAATGGCAGCTTAATATCTAGAACACTTTTACCATTCAATATGAAATATATTCACTATTTTTATAAAACATCATAGCGTTCTACTCATATCAACGATATTTGTTCGATTTTTAACTTTTCGTTAACACTTCGTCGTTAGTCCGTGGCTTGTTATCATTTCATCGTTTCTGGCCACATGTAAATGATATGTTGCAATGTTTTGCTGTAGACGAAAATCGATGCACCTAGATCATAGCAATAATTTATATTTATATAATCACAATAACAAAACGTAAATATGTATGTCGGTCTCCTGAAATTTGTTATAAACATTGGCACAACACTGTCTCCATTGTATTTATGTTATCTATTTATTTTTTTTTTTTTGTAATAGCAGTTGTTGCACGTGGGTTACCACCATCAAGCTTACCATCATAATTAAGCGTCGTATTTTATTTGATCGCCACAAAACGCTACCCATGTAGTTTTTGTTCTAATGCAGTCACCGCATAGAACAAATCACCTTTTTTAGTTGACGAATAATAAAGTCTTGGCGAACGTAAACAAATACTAATTGCTATCTACTTTTGACATACTACTTGCAACAGAACAGAGCCGGTCATATTTGATACCGCCGGTGAAAAGTACAGTACACTAGGAAAAATGTAACCAACCTGAAATTATGTATACAGTTATTTAAATATGAACTCGAACACGATATCGTCTTACACAATTCAGATCGACGTCAATTTAATGGGGTAGAAACCTCATTATTTTTTAAATACAAAAAAAAATTGAAGCTTATACCATGGTCCAATCAACAGGTCGGGTAAGAGGCGAATATTATCCGTCATTTTGGTAGAAAATCCCTCAAACTGCCAAATTTTTTGTTTACATTTTCGCACGATTAAGTCAAATTTTCACGATTAAGTCAAATTTTGATAGCTACCCGTCATTTTGGTAGAAAATCCCTCAAACTATCAAATTTTTTGTCTATATTTTCACATGATTAAGTCAAATTTTGACAGTTCGAGTGAAATCATTTCGCCTCTTACGCGTCTTTTTAATTGGACCATGGCTTATACCTTGCTTCGAATCAGAGGTGATGCAAATGTGGTATAGGTTGGTAATGTGGTATAGTCACTTTTTTGTAAACATCTAAAAAATAAGTTAGCAATGATCTGTTTAATTTATTTAACTCAGGTTGAGAATCAGTACCAATTAGATTTTTTATGAAATTGACTTTTTTTGGTTGAAGTTTAAAAATATGGCAATAACTCAAAACCGATTATCTTTCAATTTTTTCCATCGAATTGAAGTAGAAATTATCCACTTTGACAATTAATCAAGACATCAGCTGCGCTAAATGGACTACCTATTCATTGTGCCATGATTTTAACCTTTATTATTAAAGCATTAAAATAATTAGTATGTACTAAAAATCAAATAATATGCGCGATTGGCCACATATTTACCAATATAAGAAAAAAAACTATACATTCCAATTTTTGCAATTTTTATATTAATAATAAACCTGTAATATGAAACTGTAAAAATCTTCTATTAATCAAAATTGTTTTAGACTTTTTCAAAATTTGACTTTTAATGTAAGGATATTTTAATAAAAAGTAAATGTATTTGAATTTCAGATCGCTTAAATGGAACCCTATTTAATTATCCGAACTTCGTATTATTGAACAACTCGTAGTGTAGGTTATATCATGGTACAACTTGTTGTGAATAACAAAAACGCAACTATGTATGTAGGTAGTTGTTTCTTCTGTCAAATAAAAACAAGTAAACTCTCGCAGTACGAGAACAGACAATGAATTATATAAAAATTTGAATTTGAACACATTTTTGTTCTCAAACATTTATTAGAGATTCTAAAGTTTGATAAAATTTGATTTTTTTAAATTTATTTTTCGGATATTAAATCTTATAATATGTTTACATTGTACCGGATTTCGTTAACCCAGTGGGTTTCAATTGTCAATTCCATTGTATACATTTGAAATAAATCCTTATAGAGTAGGTTAACCCGGTAAGAGATTTAATGTAAATGCCGTTTTATCATATCTATTTAATACATATACACTAGTTGCGTTTGAGATATTAACTTCAAAGCACTCCACAGAAAACAGTGGGAACATTTTCTCTTATATCTGCTCATCAATCATTTTTGGTGAGAACATATACTCCTTTAATAAAATAAAGGTCAAAATAATTATGTCTCATTAGCCGTTTAACAAAAAATAAAAATAAAATTTCGAGCCAATTATGTCATTTAATATGCACCAATAGTCGGCACTTTATGAATTTTCGCTTTTTAAACGTTTTACCATTCCAAATGCATCTTTTCCACGATACTGTATTTAGGTTCATTTGTTTCGAAATTTTGTTTACTCGCCGATGGAATAAAAATTTGTTTAATTAATTTGTATTAAATTATATTAAAGTAATAATTATGTAAAATAGTGCCTTTGTGCCAATAGTCGGCATTTTTTTCCAATTGTCGGCATGTTATGTTACATTTTAGTTAAAGAAAAATTACATATTTAATCGATTTTTCTGCCATTTGCAATAATCAATTATTACTATGGGACGTTTCCATCAGTGTTGTATGGAAAAAGATATATAAAACAATATTATTTATTAAAATATTATAATTATAAAACATGATGCCGACTTTGGGAACCTGTTATCCAATTCTCGGCATGACTAAATAAGACATTTCAGAGGTTAATAAAATTTGAGATTAAACAATGTCTTCCATTGTGTAAAACCACTCAAAACTGATATTTTATAAATTAATCGTTATTTAGAGCACTTATTTAATATTTTTTTTCAATTTTGAGCCAAAATGATCGAAAAGGTGCTTATTATTCACCACTATTTTTTCTTAAGAAACATGAATTATAGCTAGGGTTGACAAACCTCCTTGACCAAATGCCAAATTTTGACTGAATAAATGTACTTAGCTCGATTAAATTTTATACAGAGATAGGTTGCAGTGTTATTGAAGATTATTAAAAGTATTTTTCATATTTAGTTACAGGATTTTTTAGTTATTTGAAGTTATATAAAACAGATGCCGACTATTGGTACATGCTGGAATTAGGTGCGTTTACCCTATATTACTTAAATGTATAATTTTGGAATGAATTTAATAAAAATCGTCTAATTTTTACTAGAGTTATTTCCAATCTATTGTAGATGGATCCACATTAATGAATTAAATTGCTTGCTTCCAATCATGCTCTGACAATTAATTGATGATTTTGATGAGTTAAACACATTTCAAATAAAAGTTCCCTTAAAAACATTTATATGCGTAAATATATTATTATTTTACAAACATTTAAAAGTTTATGTTTACATTTGTGTTTTCTTCGGCGAACGCATTTTGGCAGTAGAAGCGGCGGCACGACATTCAGATTCCGCCTCTTGGCTTTGTTCTTCGTTGCCTAACTGATACAAAAGAAATTATTGAATATTTGACGAAAGTGGCGTCCCTGCCTTTATTCGCCGTCGCACCGAATGTTTGTTACTCATTTGTCAGAGTTCTGTGCGAGTGTATGTAGGTACGAATGGACATGGATGCACTTCTGTATGTCTTTTTTGGTGCATTTGAAGCAAGTTAAGATACATGAACCCACATTCGTACACAAACATCACACTTCGTATATTGTTGTTGTTGTTGCTACAGTTGTTTATGTTATACTTACAAATTTTTGTCGATAATGTCTCAGATACAAAAACGAACAGAGTGCACAATATTTACGCGCTAAAAAGTATGTAGGGATGAAGTAATGCACAAACGCTGCTGCACTTGACAAAAAATAATGTTTTATTTACTTTTTTGGCGTCTGCATACAAAAAAGCGTAGAAAGCTTCAAAGTGATTAACTAGTCTATTCGATTTAGACCGTTTTTATTACAGAGCACAAACACAAACTAGTACATGTGAGGCAGGAATTTTATGATATCAAATCATTCATATTTCTGCCCAAGTGACCTCGCAAACAAACGATTTTTTATAATTTATTTACAATTTGCTATTGGATTAGTATATTTTCTGCGTATTTTTTAGCAAGCACCTTCCATCCCAGAGAACCCAGTCGCACTATAAATGTAATCGACGGCGCCATTAAATATTTCCGTGCATGAACACAGTGTCTGGAGCCATTGAATTTGTAACAAACGGCGTAGATGTTACATTTTTAAATGAGTAACGGCAGTTTGTCCTTTTTTGGCACACGGCAACATTGACACATAGAAAAATAATTAAACAGTCCGATATGCTATACATCATGGTACAATTATAAAAGGTAACAGCAAATCCCAGCTGATTTGATTCCAACGTAATACTAGTGTCAATAGGAATTTGACAAATTATGTTTTGAAAAATCACCCAACAGGAAAATTGGGAACGCATGCAATTTAAAATTGTTCTTTATTAAATGTCCTCCTGTATTCAATTTACCCAATCTGTCTGCTGGGAAAGTTTGAGGAAGCAAATCTTTCTTCAAGGAATAACTCGCTATTCCCAGCATTTTCATATGTGTTACACATATATATGGCAATGACTCAATTATAGGAAAGATGTGGAATAAATAGAAATTTGATAGAGTTTCATTCATGTTTTTCAATTTTTATTTTGAGGATTCGAAAATATTTCATTTTCAAAATAAAAATAATTTGATGATAATTTGTTTGTTTGTTTACATTTTTCTGTCAAATGCGTTGACACTAGTAGAACTTACAAAAACAAATTTTCATGTGGTTGTTGTATCGTTTTTTGTACAACAACACTTGCTGTTACCTTCTATTATTATACCATGGCTATACATATAAAATTTTTCATGTTTTATTTTAGATATTGGTAACGAACACCAATTTGGCAATTTAGGTGCTCAAAAACAACAAATGATGTTCGCACCTTATTAAATATTTCTTGCCCATAATTGTGCTTAATTAATTGCTGAGTTTGAATAGGAACACAAACTCATTAAAAGTTACTGTTGTGAACCGGTACATGGTTCACAACAGTAAAAAAACGGAACACTGATAATAGTAGTTTTTTACATGTCGGAAATCTAAAAAATGTAACGATATTCTAATATACATGTATTTTATAGAGCAACTTCGGGTAATGTGGACCACCATTTTCTTTTTTGATATTGTGGGCGTAACATCGGTAAAAACTAAAAACAAATTGTTTTCACAACATAGTAGATTTGTTGGGTAAATATATTCCAGTAGGCCTATTTTGTAACTTTTTAACAATATTCGACATTGTTTATTTTACAACAATTTCATTTGTTTGTGTTGTTGTTTTTACAATAACAAAAGGAAATTAAACAATATCGAATGTTGTTAAAAGTTACAGAATAGGCCCCCAGGTCAGACATTATATATATTTGTCTATCAAAATGTTATTGCTTTATATTTCAAAAAACTCTAAACTGCGAATAAAAATAACTTGGCGGGTAATGTAGACCAGTATGTGTGGGTAATGAGGATCAGTAAGTTAAAGGTAGGTTGTGCATTGGTTGTGATAAATTTCCATTTATTGCACTCTTGGGTAACAATGAATGCAAAAATATAGCATTTCCACATTAAATGAAACCTTTTACAAATTAAATGAACCCTTTTCCAAATTAAATGAAACCTTTTCCAAATTAAATGAAACCTTTTCCAAATTAAATGAACCCTTTTCCAAATTAAATGAACCCTTTTCCAAATTAAATGAAACCTTTTCCAATTGAAATGAAACCTTTTACAAATAGAATGAAACCTTTTACAAATAGAATGAAACTTTTTCCAAATTAAATGAAACATTTATTCTTATCTAAGGAAATATAATATTTGCAGTAATTTTAAACCAATATTTGAAAATTAAATCAAAGAATATTAACAACTGTAGTTGTATGGCTATGTAATTAACATAAATATTCTTTAATTCGGTGTGATTTAATTTAATATCTTTACTACATAAAACTAAATAAATAGTAATACAAACTGGGGTATTTCTTGAAATTTTAATAAATAAATATTTAAGAACAAGAATTGAATACCTGGTCCTAAATGCGAAATACATATTTGACTTAATAAATTGTTGATGATAAGGTAACTGCTTATCTTAATGAAGGGGTTCCCGACTTGCAGCTTGTGGGATTTTCAAAACCATGTCCATAACGTAGTTAGAACAATCTTGCCGAGTAAGCTTTTGAATAATTCGCTCGATTACATCAACAATGTTATGTTCCATTGAAACGTCACACAGCTCAGCTCTTGGACATAATTTTTTTATTTTTGAAAATGCATTTTCGATTGGATTTAGCATTGGAGAATAAGGCGGTAAGAATTTAAGGTTGCATCTTTTGGATTCGATCAATTTTTTTATGTCATGTCGCTTGTGTATTTGAGCGTTATTTTCCAACTCTGGATTGATTTTCTCAAAAAAAAAATGTCTATACATAATTTAAATAACAAAATAACAAAAGACATGAAATTGTTATTATTTAAATTCTATGAAGAGGGGAGAACCATTTCCGAGGCTGCAAACCTGCAGCCTGCATAAAAATAAATTCCGAACCAGTAAGGAAAGTAGTAAAGTCGGACGGGGCCGACTTTATGATACCCTTCACCACTTTGGGTGTATTCAACAGGACCATTAACATGAACTTGGTTAGTTCATCCAAGTTCATTTTAATGGTCCTGTTGAATAGTTGATATTTATTTAAATGTGAATCTACCTAGATATATCCATAAAGTATGTAAATCGACTTCAAACAAATATAAATAGGTCATCCGTTGGGCTATGTCTGTACTTCTGGAAAACGCAACTACGTAATTCTATGCTAAATTTTGTAAGTTGTTCAAAATTTGATGTCAATCTGACTAACATGAGGAGTTTGATGCCCAATTTACCTGAAACCGGGGGAAAATATATATGGAAGCTCTATCCAAATATTAAGCGATTTGAAACAAACTTGTCACAGATTAGTTTGTTCTAATTTCAGAAAGTTTTGTTCCTATCAGCTCATTGGTTCCTTGGTGCGTCAATTACTTAAAATCAATCTATAATAAAAGGGAGTTATATCTAAATCTGGACCGATTTTCACGAAAAAAGCAGACATCACTCTAGGCTCAATTCAGTACGTTATGCCAAATTTCGTGCAAATCGAAAGGTATATATCGACATTGGTGCACCATTTACATGAAATCGGACGAAACTATATATGGGAGCTATATAGAAATCTGGACCGATTTTCTCGAAACTTGGCAGATATCACTCTAGGCTTAATGCAGTAGGTTATGCCAAATTTCGTGCAAATCGAAAGATATATAGGGACTTTGGGGCACCATTTACATTAAATCGGACGAAACTATATATGGGAGGTATATCTAAATCTGAACCGATTTTCTCAAAACTTGGCAGACATGACTCTGGACTCAATTCAGTACGTTATGCCAAATTTCGTGCAAATCGAAGGATATATAGGGACTTTGGTGCAACATTTACATGAAATCGGACGAAACTATATATGGGAGCTATATCTTAATCTGGACCGATTTTCACGAAACTTGGTAGACATAATTCTAGGCTCAATTCAGTACGTTATGCCAAATTTGGTGCAAATCGAAGGATATATAGGGATTTTGGTGCACCATTTACATGAAATCGGACGAAACTATATATGGGAGCTATATCTAAATCTGGACCGATTTTCACGAAAATTGGCACACATCATTCTAGACCTAACTGATTAGGCTGTACCAAATTTCGTGCAAATCGAAAGATATATAGGGACCGTTTACATTAAATCGGTTAAATATATATATGGGAGCTATATCTAAATCTGAACCGATTTTTCCCAATTTCAATAGGGTTCGTCCTTGGGCCGAATAAGTGACCTGTGCCAATTTTCATCCAATTCGGATAACAAATGCGGCCTGTACTTTGTTTACAATTTAACATGGACAGACAGACGGACAGACGGACGGACGGACATGCATAAATCGACTTAGAAAGTGATTCTATGCATATTCTCAAAAGGAACCATGTGTCTATCTCGATTATTTTTGCCTGTTACAAACATATGCACAAAGACATAATACCCTGTACCACAGTGTGGTGAAGGGTATAAAAAAAACATTTATAAGAAGATACAAACAAAATTGTGGAACATTGAAGGAAAATAAGCGTGGAGGAAATAGAACTAAGTTGTTGACACCACAAGTTTTAAGTCTGATCGAGTTCTATATAGAAAGTCAACCTGAAATTACCCTCAAAGCCATAAAAACTAAACTGTTGAGAGAAAATGATATAAATATTTCCACAAGCTGCATAGAATATGGATTACGGAAATTAAAAATTACGTTGAAGATGGCCTCTATTGAAATAGAACGAAAGAATGACTCCAGAACATTAGGCTTGAGATAAAAATATGCTCAAGACTTTACAAAATGGATACCCCAACAAGGAGAAAAATTTATATTCATTGATGAGTGTGGATTTAATCTTCACATACGAAGAACCCAAGCCCGTTCAAGACAAGGAACAAGAGCACACATTGTGTTGCCTACGGTCAGAGGTCGTAATGTCACTATAATTGCAGCAATAAACAACGCGGGAGTTGTACATCACACAATCGTTTCTAATTCCAGTATCAATGCAGACAGATTTAAATTATGTATAGACATTTTTTTTTTTTGAGAAAATCAATCCAGAGTTGGAAAATAACGCTCAAATACACAAGCGACATGACATAAAAAATTTGATCGAATCCAAAAGATGCAACCTTAAATTCTTACCGCCTTATTCTCCAATGCTAAATCCAATCGAAAATGCATTTTCAAAAATAAAATTATGTGCAAGAGCTGAGCTGTGTGACGTTTCAATGGAACATAACATTGTTGATGTAATCAAGCGAAGTATTCAAAAGCTTACTCGGCAAGATTGTTCTAACTACGTTATGGACATGGTTTTGAAAATCCCACAAGCTGCAAGTCGGGAACCCCTTCATTAAGATAAGCAGTTACCTTATCATCAACAATTTATTAAGTCAAATATGTATTTCGCATTTAGGACCAGGTATTCAATTCTTGTTCTTAAATATTTATTTACGATTTACTTAGTTTTATGTAGTAAAGATATTAGTTTTATGTATTTAGTTTTATGTAGTAAAGATATTAAATGAAATCACACCGAATTAAAGAATATTTATGTTAATTACATAGCCATACAACTACAGTTGTTAATATTCTTTGATTTAATTTTCAAATATTGGTTTAAAATTACTGCAAATATTATATTTCCTTAGATAAGAATAAAGGTTTCATTTAATTTGGAAAAAGTTTCATTCTATTTGTAAAAGGTTTCATTCTATTTGTAAAAGGTTTCGTTTCAATTGGAAAAGGTTTCATTTAATTTGCAAAAGGGTTCATTTAATTTGGAAAAGGGTTCATTTAATTTGGAAAAGGTTTCATTTAATTTGGAAAAGGGTTCATTTAATTTGTAAAAGGTTTCATTTAATTTGTAAAAGGTTTCATTTAATGTGGAAATGCTATATATGGGTTAATGTTTTGGAATAGCCCCCATTTAAGGGTACCGCCCCATTTGCGGTATTTTGAAGTTCCTTGCTTCATTATCCAACCGGGGTACCTGTAATTTTCTATTTAGATCCATATGTGATTCACGCAAATATGTTACAATTTCGGTGTAAAAAAAAAGAAACAAAAAGGTTGAAATTAAAAACTCTCATGACATGAATTAAGAATAGTGTTGTATGAACGGGTTAACTCATGTACGTAATTCTGAGAGCGAACTACGTTGTTCGGATGCCCGTCAGAACATGGCATTAGTAAATATTTTTAATTTGATAACATATTTAAAGTTATCGATTCCGTTTGCAACCGATTAATTTTTTATATCAGCTAAAAATCACTAAGCGAAACTCAACAATACTTTAGCTATTTCACACCAGGTTGCGAAGATGAATGTTTAGTATACTTCTTTGAAATATAGATGGCGCTATATAACCATAGAAAGCCTAGTGGAACAAAAGATTGTTGAAAAGATGTCCATGTCTATTTGTCTGTTTAAATCACGATAGACATCGCATTTATAGGTAAGGGAAGGTTTTGAACATTCGCTATTACTTGTTTTATGATTCGTAATATGCAATATTCATTGAAAATCGCTAGATCTTCGTTTATGAATTACTTCAAGTCTTAGCTTAAAAAAAAAATACAAAACTGTGAAAAAAATGAAAACCAAGTTTCAGTAACATTTTAAATAAACACGAGAAATCCATTTTCACATCATTAAGAAAATGTGCGGGTAATGTGGTATACTATACAATATGCTGTGAATTTATTTCAAACTTTATTAGAACATTGTTTTTCTTTAACAAATAGTATAGTACTTTATATCAAGTAAAAAAGTTTACCATATCATCCATTAATGATGCAAATAAAGTTTGTTGATGTGTTGATCAGGGGGACATTAAATGTCTTTAAAGTAAACAATAGTAATTTTGTTTTCCCTTACAGCTTTCTGTATATCCTCTGCTACTATTTTCTAATTTCGGCTGTTTTCGGTATAATAAGGTAAAATATCACTGGATTTGTGAACAGGATGAAGGTGACGTATACGCCATGAAATTCACGCGTGATATCGAGTGGCAAAAATAATACACGCAATTAACGCAAAGAAACGGTAAATCGAGGTTAAAGTGCACAGTTTTTCTTGTGATGAGAAGTAAAAAATTTTTGGAATGGTTTTAATACCTGTTACTGTTATTTTGAAATCGATTTCTGAAAAAGTTTGAGTTTAAATATATCATCTGGTAAAATTTACATCGCCATGCCGTTTTTTGGTGTTAATTATACCCTACCCAACTATGTTGCCAGGGTATTATAGCTTTGTGCAGCCCCAAAAGTTTGTGACGTCTTAGACCCACCTTTAAGTTAGAACAGGGCTAACCATGGGAACTGGTGCCCTTGTTTACATATATAAAAAAGTTCGTTCTCTGCGTTCTCTTTTAGTAAGTCACTTCATATGGCGGTCTCTCATTTGTTCTCTGAGAATTTTTTCGTTGCACACCTCTATTTTAAGTATACCGATCGTCATATCTCGATTAGCTGAGTCGATCTAGACATGTATGTCCGTCCGTCTGTTCATTATAATTTGTAAACACGATACAAGCCACAGTTATGGACCAATATTCATGAAATTTTGCATGTAGGATGGGTTCTGGCCCATGAAGATCCCTATTGTTTTTGGTAAAGATCGGTTAATATTTACGGGATGAAGTGGACCAACAACTTTATTTTTGTCTAATTTTCTGGTCGCTCCAGAGGCCTCAATTATGGCTCAAACATCTGTTTTGATAAAGATCGGTCAATATTTAGCGGGTCAAATGGACCCTGACTTTTTTGTGAAAAATGACAACATTTGTATTCTATAGCGTATATATTATACCCGGGAAATTGTTAGTATATCCAAGAGGAGTGGTTGACCTTTAAATTGATACCATTTATATTGTTATATGTGCGATTGCCTGTTATATTGATTTTGCGTACTACATTTGCGTACCCGAACTTTTAAAATTATTTTGTACTCTGAGACCGATTTTGAAATGTTTCCCTCTTACTAGCTTTAGTATTAAAAAAGTATTGGAACAGACCAAATATTATCCAAATATAAACTGGAAACTACTTACGGCCGGAAATACTAAATTGCATAATGGGCCGGATCAATAGGGGATATACCAAAAGTGTTGGAAACCATAATGCACACAATATACAAATTTCAGAAATTCTTAATGCGGATTTTTCTTAAAATCTTAAAACCCCAAAATGTGGACCGATTGATAACTCATAGTAGGTTGGAACATGTGTTTAAGTCCAGGGCAATGTTATATAAGGGGGATCAATATTAATTACCTCTTACAAGAAATACCGAAAATTGTGAGAAAAGTGTGCCTAAATGAGAAACAATATATATATATATATATATATATATATAATTTTGTATCTCGAAATATTTAAAATACCAAAAATGCGCCTGTCGTTATGTGTGGGCCATGCCTAAACGTGGACTGATATAGCCCATTATCGAACTTGACCTGAATGTACCCAAATGACAATCCAATGCAAAATTTTGGCGATCCATCTCATTTCGTTTAGAGTGATTACGGCAGAAGAACAGACAGACAGGTGTATATAATCATATACTAATACAAAAGAATACCTAATATGTACTTTATAGAGTCGGAAAAATTATTTCGAAGTTACAAACGGGAAAACGACTTAATGTAACCTACATAAATTGCCGGGGGTATAAATTTGTGAAGGAGGTGCCAGAGGGAGTGGATCCAAAGGGCTTCATTTTGGAACCGTTTACAATTTTTAAATTTTTAATCATTTGTGGAGGTACCAAAAGATGTGGCCTACATTTACAGATGTGATCCGGATTTGGTAAAAATATTATTTTTGCATTAGAATAACACTTTTACAAAAAAATTGAACCGATTCGGAAAAATTGAACCGTTATAGCTTTCGCATTATAAGAGATTGACTTTCAAATAGGAAATAATTCTGGTAAAAATATTAGGTTGTGTAAAGTTTGGATACAAACGGATTATCCGTTCCACGATATTGGAAATTTATTCTTCAGCAAAATGTTGATCATTTGTGGTGGAGGATAACAGAAGGAGTGATGTACAACAAGAAATATTACGATGAGCAAAGTTAGTATTAAATCGGTAACTTTATTCGAGAGTTAGCATTTAAAGAATAGCTCGAATATTTAATTTTATGTTAAATTACACTGTGCGACACGAAATTTTTTCAGGGGTTCTAATGTACCAATTCTGTTTAGTTGGAGTCCGTGGACCACGAATATACCTTTGGTTTTTCTGGGTCACTTCGAAAATTAGTTTTATAACGGTAAATGTAGAGAAAAACGTGGTTTCATAGATTTTCACTTTGAAACGCGTATAACTTCTTTTCTTTCTAACGGATTTATATTCTTCTTCTTCTCATTCGAAGAGTAGAATTTTTTCTTTCAAACAAGGTATATACTTGGTAAATCGGTTGAGAATTGGCTGAGTTGCAGTGGGTGAAATGTGAAAAAATACACATAAAGTGACAAAATTTATTTTTCCTCGGACTGTACGAAGAAATTATGATATCAAGCCGTATAAGTTTTATTATATTACGGGGAAGGCAATTGAATAAGCTTTCGAAAATGCGAAAAATCAAAAAAATCGGTTAAAAAATGGAGGACTTATACACATTTTTGTATTGATTCTATGCATATTCTCTAAAGAAAATATGGGTCTATTCTACTCTTCGAATGAGAAGAAAAATAATATAAATCCGTTAGAAAGAAAATGAGTTATACGCGTTTCAAAGTGAAAATCTATGAAACCACGTTTTTCTCTACATTTACCGTTATAAAACTAATTTTCGAAGTGACCCAGAAAAACCAAAGGTATATTCGTGGTTCAGGGACTCCAACTAAACAGAATTGGTACATTAGAACCCCTGAAAAGATTTTTTGTTTTGTTTTGTATCACAGTGTTATGTTTACCACTAAAAATCACCGGTTATTGCACCCTACACAACTATTTTGTGTGTCTGTTTGTCCATTATTATTTGAAAACACAGTACAGGCCATCGTTATGGTCCAATAGTTACCCTATTATTTTTCGTAATGATCCGTTAAAATTTAGAAACGATTCTTCCAAAATTTTGCAGATCTGCTTTTATATGCGTTATACACATCCGAACGATATTTGTAAGGTCTACCCTCCACTAGTGATTTGTTGCCTCATAGCACATTGGTAGTTTTACCAAGTTTGAGATTTCAGCTGATTATATTTTAACCTACAGGGCACCAACGAAAGATGAATATAGGATTTTAACGGTAAATACATCAATGGAATGTAAAAGCTTCTTACGGAACTAAACCCAATTAGCGAACACGCCAACAATCAATTTTTCTCTACAATTTGGTTTTAACACTGACAAAATGTTATGACATTTCACGAACCATAAGTTTGTGTGTATGTATATTAAATTGGCCATTTCGACTTCGAAATATTCTAGACCACATTAAAATTCGATGTTGATTTTATGTGAGCCTAGTTAAATCACGATATAGATCTCACTATTTAAGATAGAGCTTGTCAATTCTGAATGGTATTAGCGAACCAAAAGGTCTGTAATTTGACATTACGGGTCAAATGGTCAATATAGGTCGATATTTTGGCATCGTCCCCATATAACGGTACTACCTAATTTTCGTTAAATTGAAGGTTTATGTTGTATTTACCAATTGGGAAGGCTGTAAGTAGCATTATGGGTTTTTGGAGGATGGCATGTTTAATCCATGTTTTAACATTTTTCTATTTTCGTTATTTTGAAGCTTTTAGTCGCATTTTTGAAGATTTTTTTTGGAATTACAGGTTCTTGGTATTTCGATGGAATCTATTGTGTATTCCCCGCCCAATGTGGCGATAAGTTGGTATTCTAGGTTATCGTAGATCGAAAAGCGTTTGCAGAAGTTTTCTTGGGCCCAAGTTTCGACATTTTTGACCTTCCTTATATTCGGTACCTTGAAGTTTTTTAGTTGCATTTTCCTATCGATATCTCTGTAATTTGGCATTCCAGATTCCTGGTGAATAAACAAAACTCCTACCAAAAATGTACAATGTGTGTCCTTGTTTTTTAATGGGCCCCATACAATTCTTCCGCTTATTTTACGTACGGTACGCTGATGTTCCAAGCCTAGTTTTTTACAACCTGAGTACATGTAATTTTGTCACATCAGACAATTTACAATGAAATTGTCTAAAAAAATATATTGAATGCTCGCTATGTATGGGAGGATATAAAAAGTTCTTCCCAACCGAATCGTATTTGATTTCATGTTTTTCGTATTCAAAATACATAATCAATGTATTTTTTTTTAACAACTACCTAATGTCTTATAAATCATATGTACTTGTTAATCCTGCAAACGTCGTCTTGTTTTATAAAATTTATAAAAAAAAATAAATAAAATTTATAAAATATAAAAAATAAATAATTGAAATACTGGCATAATATGAAATTTCAATGAGATACTTCAAAAAATATTTTTTACAGCCCTCACTAAGTCACTTTTCTCTATATCCGAATTTGGTAAAAGTTTGGATGGAATATTACACCCACAGGACGTACGTGTAGATTTCGTAATCGACTTCAAATTGTCTGAAACGAATTTGGTCTATAGAATCTTGAGGTCTAGATCCGATTTCCCTGCAAAGCCTGAACGCTAAATATATAGACCAATATATTATGGCAGAACCATAATTAATGAAATTCTAATAAAAATAAAAGCTTTTACAATTTCAGTTCAATTCAGGCGATCAGTTCGAAGGAATAACGATTTCTTTGTCTAAATTATACATACTTACTTTGTTTTTACCTTTCATACTTACTGTACACTTTCATACTTACTAGTCGTCGTATCGATGTCTTATCTGAAATATTAGAAAGCCATGCCCACACCTGAATCATTTGTATGAATCTATGTAATTGTGCTTCCAACATTGAGGGTAATATCCCTTTGAATATATTTCTTTTTAAATGACATTTCAAAGATATTCGCAGAAAAGAAACTAATCATTTGAATCGATCAGAAGAATTTTATTTTTAAAATTGTTCTTTACGTTTATTTGTATTGTTTTTGTTTTTGTTTTTATTTTATTATTTTGTTTTTCATTTCGTTTAAGTTGTTTTAGTTGTTGTTTTATTTAAAATAAAATGTACGTTATCAGCTACATACATTGAGCTTTTGTTTTACTTTTCGTTTCGTTTCTGACGAGGAGAGTGGGTAGACTTGGAGGGGGAATGCATTTATGTATTTACCAGTTAATTCTTAATTAATTTATTAAAATTGTTTTTCTTTTTTCGTTATAAATTTTAATGTAGATAATAATAGTAATAATAATAATAAATAAAAGTAAGAAAGTGTAGTTAAAAAACGATTTTTATTTTACAAAGTCTATTTTTTATTTTAAAAAAAGCTAAATTATTATTTCTTGTTTTTTTTTTCTTTTCTTTTATTTTCTTTGTTTGTTTGTATTTGTTGCTTTTGCTTTTGGATTAAGATCTAGTATGTAAAATTTGTAATTGGAAATATTTAGATGTGAATTAGAATGTAATGTGGATGCATGTGGGTATGAATAGGTTCGTACGTGATAGATATATGCAGTTTGGTTGTGGTGGTGGTGTGCAGCATTTGTCGTTTAATCTCGGCCTGTGGTGCGCCGCTGGGAACAGGATCAGAGCCAGACACAATGATTTTGTCTAGTTTTAGTTATTTTGTATATAATTATGCATGGCCAGCAAGGACTTCTTAAAGAATATTTATTTATGTATATATAAAAGTGCTGAGAGTTTGTAATATTCCAATGGCTTCACACCATTGTGTTATTTTGAAAATTATAAAAATATTCAAGCTTTGATTGTTTTTTTTGTTTTCATTCATATTTATTAGAGTTTTTTGGTACATATATGTTGTTGTTGTTGAATTTCAATTTCTAGTAACTAAACGTACATTGTAACTAAAAATAAAAAAAAAAATATATATATACAACTAAAATTAAAAACAAATATATGTTTGTAAGTCATTAAAACTAATTTAAAAAAAGGTGATTGAGCAGCAAATATTTGCAATTGTGTTATTTGTATTTGTGAACAAATGAACAAATGATTTTACACACTTTGCAACTCTAATTTATTTTTACACTTTTAAACATTTTGTAATTTTTTTTTTTTTGTTTTTTTTTAACAAACTTAAAATGTTAAGGGGCCGAAACATAACAATTTTGAAAAATAAAATAACGAAAATCTAATAAGAAAATGCAAATCAATAAATAACATTAAATGGTGTATTTATTTTTTTTAATGGTTTTGTTTTTGAAAATATCACAAATACTTTACAAAAATATTAATTTATTTCTATAGAATTTAAAACCAAACTTTCAATTTTGAGTATCACAAAATGTTCAAAAATAATTTTTATTTTTTGTTTAGATGTTTGTGAATAGTTTGCTTTTTGACAATCAGTTATCTGTCAGCGGTATTTTAAAAATAACAAATCTTGTATTTAAATCGAATCTTAAATCGAAAAGAAAATAGGAAACCTTATAAAGCGAGTACGCCATTACAATTGAGGAAATTGAAATCGAAAAAAAAAACCAAAATTTATTAATTAAATAAAAAAACACAAAGACAATTCCTTTATAAACGAAATGGGATATAGAAAACTATATTAACTCAAAGCAAAATGGCAGTTTGAGAATACGTTAAATGCTTAAAAAACGAGGTGGTATGGTATAGAGGGAGAGGGAACATTTGTTCAGATATTCGTTGATATTTAATGTGTACTTTTGCAATAAAAAAGAAGAGGGGTAACTGAACCGTTGAGGTCATTGCGGAATAGAAAATTCATTTTCTAATGGTGTTTTTGTATGGTGTAAATGTTTTGTTTGTTTGTGAAAAACTGCAAAACTATGTATAGAGTAGAAATAGAAATTTTCAAATATATTCAAAAATGCCAATTTGCTTTCGAATTTTACTTTCGGGAACACAAATGTGAGGAAATTGAGTAATTTTTTTTTTTGATTTGTAAAAATTGGTTACTAAATACGACACGATACGGTGCTGAAATCTTTTTTCATTTGGCAATGAATGTGTTTCAAAGCAGAACTCTGATATCATTGAATTGAAAATATGTAAAAGTTTTAAAACTAAATTATAGCGTTCTAAATGAATGACATGCCCGTTACTATTTTTTTTTTGAGCAAATTAATATTTTTTAGGAAATTACCAAAACTCTGAACATTTAAAATTTTAAAGTTTATTTAAAAAAATGCAAATAAATTATTATTTGCATTCAATTGTCCGAAGTTAAATAAATTTAATGGAACCGTTTTTATTATTTTTCATAACTAGCAACTAACACCGTCCGTGTCATATAATGAATTCGAAATAAATTTACGTTGAAGGGCACAAAAAAAAACTAATATTAAAATCTAAATGGTAGACAACTAAATTTGTATAAGATACAAACAAAAAATGTATTGTTTAGGATGCAGAGTTGCACATTTTTTTCTTGAATTGTTTGTTTTTGTTTTTAATAAATTCAAACTAAAACTAAAGTTTTGTTGTTGTTGGTTTTTAATATAATATAATATTTTTTTTGTTTAAACTTATAGTAAAACATTAAAACTGAAATGCATTTGAGGTATATTGATATTTGTTTGTAGTTGAATTGGTTTAATTCTTTTAACTTTAAGTTAACACAAAGAACAAAACTTAACAATGTAAAAATGATTTGTGTGTGTGTTTGTTTTTTTATTCATTTTTTTTTTTCATTTAAATTTTCTTATTCTGTTTTTGTTTTAGTGATTTCTCATCGAGTGTTTGACATTGAACAAAAACCGTAATAAAAGCTACAAAATAAAATTGTATAAAACAAGGTATCTAAAACTTAACAAACAATGCTAAAATAATTCTATTACAAGGAGGTAACAAAGAAACCATTCATTCATTCTCATCATCGTCGTCTTCGTCCGTCTTCTTCTGTTTCTGCTTCTAGGGAATCTAGATGTGCATCTTGGTCAACCATTATTATTATTTTTACTTAATGTTAAATAGTTTATAGAGAAGTTTCATTGCTAAGACACGCATACGCACACACCCACACATACACACAGCCCAAGTTATTTGACAAGAAAAAAACAGGGAAAATTTAGAGAAAAAAGCCAATTCTGGTTATTTCAGTTGGAAAATGCAATGCAAATTTGATATTGAATGGTGCGCGCATGTGTGTGTGTGTGTATCACGAATAATTTATATGGAGCGTTAGTTGTTTGGTTGGCTTATCATGCGTATGTATGCGTGTGTATTTATTTATTGGTTTTGGTTTTTCTTTTAGTCATTCGTTTTTTTTTGTTTTGAGTTTTATATATCATTGTTGTTGTTTTTTTTTGTTTGTTTTAATTTGTAGTTGTCGTTTTTATTATTTATTTGCGTTAATTTATTTTTTAAAGATATTTTCTTTGAAGAAACCGTACACATAGCTATACGAATATTTATGTATATATATGTATGTATATATATATCTATGGGGGTTAATTTTCGATTTGATTAGTTTTGAAACCTTCCAATTTGTATAGATTTGCTTGGGACGAAAACATAGAGAAGACAATAAAATTACAAAGATTTAGGGGGGTGGTGGTAGCGTTTTGTTGTTTCAAATTTTACATTCATGAAAAAATATATATGTGTGTGTGTATGTATTAGCATTTATGCACGAGTGTATATTATTTGATTGTATTGTGTTTTTACAAGGGAGATTATTATTATTTTTTTTTTTAGTTTTTAATTTTATTATTAAAACTATTTGTTGTTTGTGTGTGTGTGTTTGTGTTTACTTTGGACGTTGCTTTATTGTATTGCGGGGTATGGAAGAAATTGTGGCCACACATAGACAAGAAAAATAATTATATTTCGAACATTCCATTTCTTAAGGAGCAGGGTTTGCATTTCCGTAGACTAAAAATCTGCAATGCCTCGTTTATTTTATATATTTAAAGGAAATTTGCAATTTAAATGGTACGTCTAAACATATCATAAAGTTCTTTGTATGTATTTTTACCAGAAACAGAATGTTTCCGAAAACGCCAAACCCTCTGAATCTCTATCAACATTTAGTCGCATTTTTCGAAAATGACTTCTTCTTTTACTTTTCTCTTCTTTAATTATTGATCTTGTCTATGGGTTTTTGTTTTTCTTCTTGGAAGTTCAAATATTGGGGCCAATTTTTTTGGTTATATTGTAATTATTATTGTGAATATAGGTGTCTTTTATTTTATTACAAAAAAAAATATTTGGTATTATTCTAGTTGCGGTTCGTTTTAAACGAAACAAGCGTAAATGCAAAGTGGACAGGACTAAATCGTTGTAATTTCAAATTAAAAAAAAAATGGCCAGTTTAAATTTTCAATGTTACAAGAAATCTATACAAAACTCTTAAATAATGTGTTAATTTTTTTTATCTTTCGAAGTTACAATTTACGAAAACAACAAATTTACATAGAAAAAAAAACATATTTTCTCACAGCAATTAAATATTACGAAAAAAAGTAAAAATAAAAACAAAAACAGAAATGAATATCATATCTAAACGATTATAATTAATGTTAGTACATTGTTTTTTTTTTTTGTTATAACTAATCTTAGTAGTATTTAGCCAATAGCATCAAAATGTATATTATATCTATATATATGTGGGTGTGGGGTGGTAGGTATACATGTAGTATTATATTTTGAAGCCGATTTGGGTTGGGCACACATCGACAACGCATTCTTGGGTTTTAAGTAAACTTTTGTGTTTTGTTTTTCTTTGTATTATTATTTTTTTATAGTTACGATGAAATATCCATATTTGCTTCTGTTTGGCATCTAAAATAATAACCCAATTGTTGTTGTTGTTTTTTTTTTACTTTAACCTAATCTCAAGTAGTTGGATTTCTAATAGGTTTCTGTTGTGACGTCACATGTGTTTATAGCATTATTTTGGTTGTTGTTGTTTTTTTGTTAATGTTACATACATATATAGTTGTGTTAAAAAAAAAAAACAAAAAACATTATAAAGAAGAAAAAATATTATATGTATGTATGTAGTTTATACGTTATAGCTAGCATTAGGGATTCCCCCGGACAGAGAGAGATAGGGTGTTTGTTGGTTAAACGATGACAACAAACTGCTTATATCGAGGTATCCAGCTTGATGAGTCGATCCGAGTGTTTTACCCTTAAATGTGAGCGCAGCGTGTCGATGCGGCTGTATGTGGCCGGACAATAGGGACAATTGGAACGCTGGGCTGTGTGCGAGTGGAAATGATGCCAGCGATTTGTCACCTCTTTGCCGCACGAACGACAGCGCCACATGGTGCCGGGATCACGGGACGGCGTGAACATGTTGTGATACGACATCTGATGGTGCATATTGTGTCCGGAGCCTCCCATATTTCCTGTAGCCGAGCCAAGGGTGTGCAGCTGATTGAGACTTTGATGATGTGCCTGGTCGTTTTGATGATGTCCTCCATTGGCGCCTCGCATTAAATTCTCCAGTAGATATTCGTTTTTGATAGCTGCATTTAGATGTAGGCCATACGTCGTTGCCGGATGTGGTGGTGGTGAGTCGGACAAAGATGAGGCCCTCGAAAACGACGACCTTCGATATGAGGTTCTTGACATACGTCCACGGGGTGCTGTAACCAATGAAAAAAGAGAACACACACCACACAGGGGGGAAAGTTGGTCAGCCCAAAGAAATAAACATAGTGAAAATAGGTCTTATGTATGTAATACTGTATATATGTATATATATTTTATAATATTATTGTTTACTGCAGTTGTTTTCAATACTATATGTATTTATTTGACTTGTTTCCCTTCGAGTTGCTTTCGCTATTGATAAAGTGGGTGGTGAAAACAACAAAAGACATAGGAGAGGGGAAACAAGGTAAACTAAAAAGAGTTCAAATAACACACAAAAAATTCACTAAAAATATGTTATTAACTTAAATTCAATATTGAAAAAGATAAAACGAAACAACAACTAAATAAAACTGTAGCTTATTTGAAAGCGGTTTTGAAAGCTATTTACGTGTAAAATATTAAATACTTAATAATTCGAAGAGAAATATTTCAATATTTCGTATAAAAAATATAGATATCAATAATATATATGTAGTAGATGGGGAGAGATTGAAAGAGTGTGTATGTGTGAGTAAGAGACAAAAAAAGTATTAAGAAATATAGGGAGAGGTAGAGAGAGAGAGCGAGAGAGCGAGAGAATTTGTGTGGTAATAACGAATACAAGAAATATTTAGAAAAATTATTGAACCTAACGTGACAAATAAAATGTTCACTTGGAAAATTGAACTTAGGGTAGCATAACTAACCTTCATTAAAGCTATATTAAATATCAAACCCTTAACCTTAAATACAATATAATAAAGCGTTGTGAGATAATATAACAATCAACTATTTAAAAGAGAAGTAATTACATGACATTATTACAAGCCTCATCTGTTCATATCCCTTATATGTATGTATCTAAATTAAAAATAATTTATCCAACGCCTTTACTGAATATTAACTTACATAACTATTACTATGTTTCAGAATATATGAATAAAATATGTAACCTTTATCACAAGATCTCGTTCTGTGATGAAAATCCACGAAAGTTTAGCTATGCGGACAATATCGGACATTTTGAAATCTATTTTCTTATTTCAACATATAACTCACTTTTAAGCGCTTTGGTCGAATTCGAATGGTTTAGTTTTCATAATTTCCTTAGAGTTTTTTTCACAGGGTCTTTGAATCGAGCACATCATAAAACATCGATTTATGAGGATTGTTTAAAAACGGACATAAATGTTTCACAGGTACAGCTATCAATAGCTGTGAAACATTTATTCAAGATAATAAATTAAATTAAAAAAGTTTTCTTCAAGAAAAAAAAATATAAAAATACAAATTTCGCGCCTCAGCACTTCACTACAAATGCTTCTTACTGACTTCTAAATTTTATTTATTACATTTAAATTTTATGAATTCCTGACCCTTTTACATTTAAATTATATATCAACCATTTATTTCCATTTTAAATATAATTGAAAATATTTTGTAATGCATGTGGTATTTCTAATATAAAAAAATAGTGGCGACTCTAGTGACATTTTAAAGTTGAGACAGAAATGATTTTGTGTGGTGGATTTTTTTGGAATTACTTACATTCCGGCGTGCAATGTAGTTACTCAAATGTAAGTAGTTTTCTCAAAAAAATATATATATATTCTCAAATATATTTCTTATGACTTAAGTTATTAAAAAAATACAAGTTGGAAGTCCATTACAATATAGGTGACATGCAATATTTACCATCACTTCAATGGGTTTGTTAGATTGTCAAGATAAACTGTTATATATGTATATTTTTGAAGGATACTCAAACGACTATCAGTTCAATATACTTGGTTTTTTTTTATCAAATCAAAGAACAAATGTTATCTCAAACAGTTGTTTGTCCACTATAATGAACTTCCATCTAATTATCAAATAAACAACAATAAAACAAAATATAATTAAAAATGCCTCCGTTTATATCTGCATATACATTTAAAACAAATATATATATATGTATATATATATAATTAATTTATTCTCATCGTCCTTGATAATGGAAATTAGTTATGCGTAAATTCGCATAGCTAACGACATATATTAGTTACAATAATAATAATATACGAGTATGTGGTTTGTATGTAATGATGCAATATTATGAGACATATCTTTCTTTTTTATTTTTTACAATGTATTCGCACATAGTCCGTGGAACAGTCAAAATTAGAATTTTTAAAAATAGTTAAAATTTTTGGGTGTAACATATGTGCGAAACTCTTCTAATCGTATATACTATATCAAATTAAATGTATATATAAATATTTATAAATTCAATGAATGTTTGTATGTATGTATGTATTTTCGCTTACCATTTAACCAAATTGTTTTGTTTGTACTATTATTATGTCACTATTCGATATAAATAATATTTAAATAAAAAAAAATAAATAAACTAAAAGAGTAATACAAACAAAAGAAAAACAAATAAAATTACAGGAAATTGGGCCGAGATAAATTGTTTTTGGTGTTTAGTTATTAATTTGTCTGATTTATTTTTTTTTTCAATATTTATATAGGAATAAATCTAGAGTATGTCAGATGAATCAATCAATGATAATGGCGACGACGACGATAGTAACCCCATGTTGGAAGCACAATTGACGAGAATCAATGACCGCCTAATGCCTGACGTTTTCGACAAATAGACAATAAAAATAAACAGAGCGAATAAATAGACCACAGAAATAACATCTTTCATTGTTGATTTATTTCCAAGAGTTAAAATCATTTATTTGTTGTTGTTGTTGGTATTGGTATTTTCATAAATATTTCAGAGTGTAAATATTTTTGTGTAAAATGTTTATATCATTCCATTTTGTTTTTGTTTCTTTCTGAAAATGTGTGTTTAATTTTATGTGTTGAGAACATTTTTTGGACGTTACATAAGTTTTAGTTTAGTTCTGTCTTAACGAGTTTTTTTTTTTTTTTTTAAACGTTCTTCTTCAATACTTTCATACCACCAGTTGGGCATATATTTGATAGCCCGGCTGCGCTGTATCTGTATCTGTGAATAACAAATGCTTGCACGTTTTATTTGTTGCTAGTAATTTAATTTCATTTTATTTCTTTACATATTTTTATTTAATTTTGATTTCGTTTTCTTTTCGGGTTTAAATTTGTGAAATGTGAAAATAACTTATTGATAATTCATTAATTGTTTTCGTATAAATAAAACTTAATTTATGTTTATAAAAAAAAATAATTTCAGTATTGTGTTTTTCTCTGTTATAAAAAAGTATATTTATATATAAATTAATAACAGTACAAAAAATTGTTTATGCCATTTTTGTGTTACTAAACTAAAATAATAATAATAATAAAGTTAAAAGTTAATATCTCGCTTAAATTAGTGTTTTGCGTTTTGTTTAATGCATTAATTATAAATGTGTGTGTGTGTGTGTGAGTGTAGTTTTTGTTAATAACAAAACAAAGAAGAAGAATATCAGAATGGGAAGTTACTTCCCTTGTTTGTTTTATTTGTGTGTGGGTGTATGAACAATTTTTATTTAATATTAAAATCAGGTATTAAAGTCTTGTTTAGAAAAATAAAATAAAAAAAACATAGTAGTTGTCAAAAATACAAAACAAATTTCAATCAAATTCGATCATGTAAACAAAATTCACATTAATTAACTCCAAATTATTTTTACAAAACTTTATTTACACGCATCGATATTTATTATCCGAAAGGACTTTTTGTTGCACACACACATATATACATCTACAGTTTTAATTATTGGTTTCTATTGTTAATTTTAATTTTGTTGTTGCTTAGTGGCTAAATAGAAAGAAGGAAAAAAAATTGCACATATGTGTGTGTTATTGATTACAACAGACACGTTGAGAAGTGAAACAAATAGTTTAACAACCAACAAACAAAAGAACATTAGTCATTAATTATAATCGGTAAATCTAAGGTAAGGTCATCATTTAGTTTTGCATCTTTCTTCTTTTGTTTTTTTTTACAAAAATAAATTAAAACATAAAAGTTAAAATAAAATTAATTTATGCTGCTTGTTTTTAGTGTAGTTTGTTTTCTGTCCCTACGCGTTTACTTATTATTTCAAAAAGAAAACTAGTTTTTTATTGCACATACGGTTTTTCTTTTGTTTTCCACAATTTTTGTTCACTTGCCTGTCTGACAGTTAGTGTACACCCAGCTGGACCCAGGATGTACCTACATTATGTATACATATATAGTGTTCCACATTTTTGGAAGTTAATTACATAGCTATGCTTCGTTATTCTATTTTCCATCCGTCTTAGTCATTGTAATTGTTGTTCTGTTTAGTTTTTATTTATTTTTGTTTTGTTTTTGTTTTTTTTTTGGATTTAGCACCTTGATTTCATTGTTTTTAACATTTTTTTTTGTTTGTCTCTACATTTTCTGTTTACCATAATTATCACATTCTTCATCAAATAGAATAAGAAAACGCGAAATAATGTTTGCATTTTTTATTTCGAGTTTTCAGTTCATCATTGTTGTGCACCAAATTATTATTTTGTTTTTGTGTTTCTTTTTTGTTGTTGTTTAGCTTAAAATAACTACTAAAATCGTAGCTTGAAAAGTCTAACAATCAATTATTTGTTGTTGTTTGTTTGTAAATTAAAAATACATCTATAACATATATTGATGATTAGTAATATTATATAATATGTAGACATATACTATATATATTATAGTTTGTAAATAGATCTAATACACATCACTACTAAAGGGTTGGGGCTGGGCGAAGTGGGAGTAGAATAGTTGACACCGACGACTATATAATATGTATGTGAACGAAGATTAAGGGATGGATGGATGAATATTATTGTAATTTGGCAAAATATTTTCGAAATATTGTTTAATGCTCCAAGGCATGTTATTTTGCAGCAAAGACATTGCAATGTTGGAGGAGGGAGGAAGGGATTACTGTGGTTCAAATCGCTTTATATGAATTATTTCGAAAACAGAAGCAAATCAATAACGGTTTAACTTTCTGCACTGTGAGGGGAAAAGGGGAGGAAAAGAGATTCAATAAATTGACATTGAATAATTGTTATAACAAAATAATTATATTTGCTTCATGTTGGCACAATTTCAAACTGAGAGAATTGCACAAACTCTATTCAAATCCGAACCTGCAAGGAGTTTTACTTGTGCTGATAAGACCGTAATTGTTATTGTTTTTCTATTCGATTTTTTGTGCCATATTATTTATTTAATTTCGGCCAAAGACAGTATTGAAAATTATTATTTCTGGCCAATGGATCCTATGATTATTAACGGCAAAATTCGCCTAGCAATATCCCTTTTTGCTATCTAGCATATAACTTTATTTTGGAATATGATAATGAACCAGGTCACACATTGCTGCTTGTGCGTCAACCGGATCGAACACAGTAATTGTGTACACCGTACTGGCACCTGCAAATTTTGTTGTTCTCAGAATCGAAGATACTACGACTTTCTTGTAAATATAAAAAGGGCAGCCAACGAGAAGCTGAGAAAAATCCTGACAATTTTTTTTAATGGGCAATCTACTATCCTTGCATTGAAGGAGACAAGATTCATGAACAAACATATAAAGGCTAGATATAAATAACATATCACGAAAAATAGAATAAAGAAAAGGAAAATAGAAAATTGTATCAAGGGCAATGTATGATGACAAGTGAAACGATATCAAGGTCTGGATTGATATATCCATCCATAGGGAGACGGCGGCCATACAATTTAGTAGTAATAGTAGTAGTGGTGGTGGCGGTAGTAGTTGTAGTAGCAGGATGTATGATTGTTCTCATGTCACTTCAAAACACATTAAATTATATTTAATGTTAATAAATAACAAAACTATAAACATATGTGTGTGTATGTGTGTATATAGTAATATGCTTACAAATAACAAATGTTTTGTTAATTAAAAATATTTTGTACATTTTGTTTTTGTTTAGTAGTAAAAAAACTTGTATTATTATTTTTTAATAATAATTTATCTCAAATAGTATAAGTAGTAAAGTAAAGTAAAAAATAATGAACAAACGTTTTCTATACATATATATTGTAAATACGAGGGGAGGGGTTACAATTAGTTGGGATCTATGTGCTATACTAGACAGAAACAGAGGGGGGATGGTGGGGCTGTTTTTCGTTTCTATTATATTTCATATTTTTTGTTTCTTTCGAAGAACTAGAATGTTAACAACAATTCTTAAGCTGAATTATCCTAAATCCTAAACGAAAACAAAACACATCCTGCTGATGTTTCCTAATGTAGTTGTTGTCAGTATCAGCAATCCTAAGATTATTTACACACACTGATGCATTGTTTCGAAAATTTCCATATACATGATGAAGATGTGGAGATGGGAGATGGGGAGTGCGAAACTAAACTTATTTTCTAAGCACAAGACAAATAAATCTCATTATTTATTACTATTATTGTTTTTCTTTTTTTTTTTTTGGCAAACATTTACTTAGAAGATTCTTCTGGTATGTGTATGTTTGTGTTATTTGTAGTTTTGTGCGAGTGTTTTCTAACGAATATCAATTGCGACATTTCTCTGCCAAGACGAAGAATCTCAAAGACGGGAATATTTAGGGGTACTTCTAAACTGAAACTATTGAATTTACATGTATTGTTCTGGAATCCAAATGCACACTTTCGTAATTATCCTCTTTCTTTTCTCTTTGTTTTTGTTTTTTTGATCAATTTAAATAGTTTTAGTGTTGTTTCCTTATATGTTTACAAATAGTTAAATTTTGTAACATTAAATGCATACATCGTCATAGTATTAGAATGGTAGATAGATACACACTTAGATAGAGTTTGAAAGATGGTGGATACATAGTACATACATAGATATTGATTGATTGGTTGGTTGGTTGATTTTAAATAACATTGTGTTGGTTTCTTTGATATTACTAATTGTAATTGTTATTGTGTTGTTATTGTTATTATTAAATACATATGTATTGTTGTTGTTATTGTTTTCCTTTGTTTGTTTTCTTTTTGTATTGGTTTTTTTGGCAACATAAACATTTACATTCTGGTAGTTACAATTGGTGTACCTTAAGAAACCGTTATAAATTTAACATTCGTCCATAGTCCAGCATCTTCACCACAATCAACATGAAACCATTTGACATCGATTCACTCGGTAATAACAGCTATAACGATAACGAACGCTCTTTTTTTGTACCGGACAAGTAGGCGCGGGAGAATGTGATTTCCTGTGGATGGATAGTTGTTGTTGGTCTTGAGTGTGTTTTTTTAGTGTAATTAGTTAAAGAAACATTAATCAATTGTTATTTTTGTTTTTGTTATCTTGGTTTTGGCAACTTGGGAGTTTAGTTGACGAAGGATATTCCGAATTGACTTGGTACTTTACGACGCATCACTGATCCTCAATCATTTGCCATTTGGCGTTTCGATATGAAATTGTCGCTTGCATAATTCGTCGACTTGTTGTTGTGGATTTCGGTTAAACCATTGTCACGAGTCGATGTTCCAGATTTCTCCTCGTTACTATTCGTACGCGAGGTTTGTTCTCTCGGTATGTCCTTCTTCTGGGCAGTACCATTCATAGTTGGGGACTTCGTGCTGGAAGTTAGCTTTGCCGATAATATCTGTGTGGAGAGTGTTGTTGGTGTGGAGTTTCCCTGATCAGATTCCCCTTCTTCGTCGTCTTCGCCGTCACCATCGCCATCGTTATCGTCACTGTCAATTAGCGAGTGCACAGGGATCTGCTGGTGAAATGTTGCCTCTTTTTCTTTGCGATTTCCGGAGATGGTATGCAATCGTTTGGAATAGCCCAAATATGGATTTGTTGGCAATGGAATCGAATTGTTGTTGCCCATGTAATGGTTGTAGTATAAACTTTGCAGCGATGTTTGCTGCGTCGACGTGAAACTATTGCTGTCCAGGTGTAATCGTTGCGACTGTGAATGTAATGTGTCTTCGGCATTCCAAGCAAATGGATTGGTTGCTGCAATCGAACCGGACGTTGCTGATGCTGTTATTTGTTGTGTAGTTGATGAGGCTGGTAGTGGTGGTGCAGGTGGTGCATATGAATTCCCTAGGATATTACCATAATTCCAGGTGAAAAAAGATCCGTATCATTCATTTGTGGCATTGTGCGGCTGTGGCTGTTGGTGACCCACTGTTTGTGAAATCATTTGAACAGCTTGCTGCTGTTGTTGTTGTTGCTGCTGCTGCTGGTGTTGAATTTGTTGCTGCAACAGCTGCTGTGTCTGCTGAGTCAAATTGTGGGCATGCTGCTGTAATTGCTGCTGGTGGTGTTCTCTTTGCTGTTGTTCTCTCTGCTGCTGTTGGGCGGCATTAAAGGCTGCCGCTGCAGCAGCCGCTGCCATGGCAGCCTGTGACGCCGCAGCCAACTGTGTAGGCGTGGGCGATTGTGTCGCTGTGGCGGCCGCACCCGACATCATATTCTCAAACTTTCTCGTATCCGGATTGTACATCGGATGTTTAAATTTGCAGTGCGTCCTCAGGTTGTCGCTGCGCGTGTATGTGGCTCGGCACAGCGGACACTCAAATCTTCCCGGAAAATGGACGTGATAATGATTGCGTATATGTGTCACGACCTTGCCACACAACTTGCAGCGATGTAGATTGCAGCCGCCGGACAGACGCTCAAATGTCAGCCTCATATGCCAGGCCTTGGAGCCTTTTGGTCCGAACAATTCGTGGCGATTATCAGACCAATACAGATGGTTTTACAGAGGTGTGACAGACACAATTGTTTGTTTTGTACAGAGTTTGTTTTGTACAGTTTGCGAACAATTTGCACACGCAGAGAATAAAAAAGAAGAGAAAACATTGTTTTTGTTGGTGATTCTCAAGAAACAAAACGTTAATGTAGTAGAGTTAGGTAAGAGGAAAATCTTAAATGCTAATGCTTAACACTATTGGATGGTACCGAGTAGTGAGACAGTGTCGTTTAGGTCCTACAAACACCGATTTGAAAAGCTTGTAAATCTTGCATCGATATGGTCGCAGCAGTTTGTTCGTTCTCACTCTCACTCAAACGGTTTGAGTTGAATTATCAAAAAATAAATGAGTGAGATGATAGAAAGTGAGGTTAGTACTTGACAGAGGTCAATAAATTGACCTCTTTGTGATTCAGCCTTCGATCGCAACACATTCTGTTACACCCAAAAAACGGGTATCTTCAATGGGTATATTATATAGATTTTTCTAGGACCATTTAGATATATATATATGTATATGTACTCTAGACATGTAAAAAATATTCGTATAACGATAAGTTGAATAGAATATAGTTGTAAATCTTAAGAGTTATAGTTATTTACAAAAGTAATTTAATACAGATTTAAACCATCTCCATAAAATGTTCTTAGTTTCGGGGTTGTTTTGTTTTTTGTTGTTTTTGGTTTTATTTTATTAAACGTTATATGATCTATTTTAACCAAAGTATTGTTAAACGATTGAAAAACAACAAAAAATGGTCGATACTAGATATGTTTGTATGTAAATATGTAGTTATGTAGAAAATTCGTACCAAGTTAATAGTAAATAAGTAAATTTGACAGATTACATGAGATGTAATTTGGTTGTTGTTGTTGTTCTTGTATTATTATTTGATTAACATAATTAAATTATTTGAATTAAACCCAAACCATTACAATATTATTATTTTTTTTTCGATTTTCGGGCATTTTTTTTTTTTTGATTATCGTTTAATAAATACAATGTACAAGGGGAGAAGTGTTAAATCGAAAAAAAAAAACAAAAAATAAAAATCATTCGCTGGAACATAACCCAATTAAAGACACTTAGGAGTAACGAAATGAAAGACATGTTTTCGCAGAGACATAGAGAAGTAGAGAGCACAGAAGAGCGGAAAATGTGAAATGTGGTAGAGAAGTAGATATTAAATGTGAATTTAAAGGATAGATTGTATGTGTATGACAAACAGAGGGGTTTTTATAAAAGGGATTTCTTCTTGGACGGTTCAATTGATGACCCATTATTTGACAAAAAAAAAACTCTATAAACTTATTGCCATATATGTGCGTATGTTCAACCATAATATACAATTATTTGAGCACATAGTGTCTGAAAAAAACATACTGCATTATCAGCGAACTAAATTCAATAATTTTCAACACCCCTCCTCCTAAGAAGATTTCGCAATCAATTACATCGAAACTAAAAAAATTCTTAAAAATTTGAAAAAAAAAATTAATAACAATTTTTTGGAGATTAACGGCCAATTCCTGTAAATTTATTTGTTTTGAATTTGTACTGAAAAAGATTTTTTTATTTATTATACTTTTTGTTTCCTTAAATCAAAAAGTGGAAAACGTTATATGCAGCAACATTGTAAATTTATTGATTTATTTATTAACAAATACATACTTAACATTCATATACACAAAAACTTACCGTTTTGAGATTTCAACTCTCATTTGTTTTCTTTTTCAATTTTTATGTAGATAGTGGGTGGAAGAAAGTATAATTTTAGGAAATAATAATATTGAACATATTTTTAAAACAAAAAAAAAAAAAAAAAAAAAAAAAACATACATGAGACATGACGAGGTAGGCGTGTGTGTGGAAGAATTAAAACACAATTTTTATTTTGTTAATTTTTTTTTTGCTTTTTTTCATTTTTGAAATTGAAAGAAGTTTTATTTTTAATTGTTTAAAAGATGTTGTTTTAAATATTTTGTTTTGTTTAGCATATACTCTTTGTATTTATTTTTTTTTTCTTTAAATACATTTATTTAATGTTGCAATTTGTATTTATATATATTTGTTTGTTTTGTTTTTTGTTATATATAAATATGTGTGACTTGTTTTTTGGTGATTTGTTTTTGATTTTTCATATTAATTTGATTAATAATAATAATATTGAGCTTAACTTTGTTAACTTCCCTAAAAACACAATTACGGTTTCCATTTTTTTTTTTACCACTTCAATAAAATTAGAACTTCTAAGAAATTCTTTACAAAATTGTTTTCCTCAGTGTTTGCAGTGTCGCTTAAATAATTTGCTGTTGTTATATTCTTGTTTTTCGTTTTTGCTTTTTATTTGTTCAAATAAGGTGGGTTACGTTCTTTTTCTCATACGGGATAATCGAAGAAGATCCTTGTCAAAAATCATAAAAACAAAAAATCTAAATATTCTGAAAATGGTATAAATTCGTTGTCAAGAAGTCCAAGGTTAAGTACTTCGTTTCGGTTTCAGTGTGAGTGTGTGAGAGAAGGGGGTGGGAGGAGTGGGGGAGCAAGGGATGAACGAACGAACGAAAACCGATATAGATAATTATAAATCAGAGCCACCCGATATTGGAATCGAGGATTGAATTGAAATAAATACCATTGGGTGTGTGTGTGTGTGTATGCCTAAAACAATCTCACTCTTTTGCTCAATATCTTAATACCGGAAGTTAAGCTTGTGGTGTTTGTACTCGTTATTAAAGTATTTGTTGTTCATGTTTTTGATGGTTGGTTGGTTGGTTATTTCAAGGTCAAAGGGCCCAATTGTTTTTCTTTTCTTTTGTTCTGATTAGACTATGTAAATTTCTAATTATAGTGTGTCTGTGTGTATGTAGATTTTAAAAATAGTACTACTTCAATAGGTCATCTATTAATTTAATGAATATTGTTTTTTTTTTTAATATATTTATATAGACTATATATTGTTTATATTTGTACATATATTGCTTCTAAAATGTCACCTACATGTCATTAAATTGTTTTTCCCAGAGGAAAATAGAGGGAGAGAGAGAGATAGAGATTATAGCGAAACGGAGAGAATAACTCCTCGTGAGATTAGCAGTTATGTATGTATGTGTGTGGGTTTTTGTTTTTTTTTTCTTCTTCTTTTCATAATCTTTATTTAAATAGAAGCGTAAATGTAGACCTATTTATTATTCTCTTGGTAATTGGTAAGCAAAAAATCACTAGTCCTATGTCATTAAGTACTTAGCAAGTGGTAATGTTGATAGGTAAGTAGTTTGGTAGGTAGTTGGGTAAGTACATTAGTAAATATCTCTAGTAATACTTTATATGTGTGTGTATATATAAGTTTGCTTCGTTTTTTTTTATCTTTTGAGCTTGTATATTGTTACATGTAAATATGTATGTATTTCGGTTAGAATGGAAATGAATTCGATTTGAATTGAACTAAAAAACATAAGGTCCCATTTGATTACGTATATTTCAAATATGCCTGTATAAACACGGCACACTCTAAGTATGCCCGGTTAGTAGATTCTTAAGTATACAATGTATATATGTAAGATCCTAATGCTGTGGAGTCTGTTGCGAATTTGTATGTATGCGTTAGTGTGTGTGTACGTGTGTTAGATTGTTTATTAGGGTTCAAATAAAGTCTTGATGAAAGCGATTAACTGACGCTTAAATTGTTTAATATCGAAGTAGAAGAAGAACAGCTTTCTTTCTTCTCTGTCTTTGGTTCGTTTGTTTATTTTGTGGTTAGAGGCATTTTCAGAATATTTAAATTTTAGAATCATCCAAAAATTTCGTCAACATTTCTAACTTAGGCTAAAATACAAATAATTGGCTAAAAATCAATAAACTATATAGGTATGTCTGTGTATGTACGCATATATGGCAGAAATTAATACACAAGTACAATAAATAACAAATAAACTAATTTAGTTAATTTAACTACAAGACATGTTAAAATAATTTAAAATAAATTGGAATTTCTAGCATAATACTTTTAAAGTACATCCTTAAATCGATTAACGATCCGCAACCGCATCGGCAGTATGCGGATCATCGTCATCACCATCATCGTAATTATTTTTAATATGGTTACTTCTTTTTTTGTTCCATTTACTGTTTATTACGTATATAAATTTAACACAATCTCAGTTTCATTTGAAAATTCTTTGATTTCGCGATTTTTATTTCTTTTGCACTTGTTTTAACTAAAGTTAAGAGACGGTTTTAGCAGCCTATACAAAACTTGTTCGGTTTCGGTTTCCGTTATTTATTTATTTTCTTGTTATTTTTTGAGAGTATATTTGCTGGCATTTTCTTTTTCCTTCTCCGTGTCTTCACATAATACTTTTGTTTGTTTGTTTTTTTGTTAAAAAATAAAAATTATTTGGTTTTGTTTCGTTTTATCTTCTACTTGTCTCTAATTTTTACAATACTATTCAGTTTTAATTTGATTTACTTAAGCGGATTTCTTTTGCATTTTCTATTTTGTTTTGGTTTATTTTTCATTTTCATTAAGTTAACGGCTACTGATTTAATTTAATTTAAGTTAAGGAAGAGAGAAGAGTGAGTGAGTGAGCGAGAGAGATATAGATAGAAAGAGAAAAATATATGATTAAATATTTGTGAATCTGCTGTTGCCTATTTTTGTTAAATCGGTAAGTGTGTCGGATATTTGACTTTTTCCGTTGGATAAGAGTTGCTTGGTTATTTAGTTATTTGTTGTTGTTGTTGTAGTAGTAGAGAAATCGAGTATATACGAAAGTAGTTTATTTCTTTTTTTTTTTTTAATTTATAATTTAATTTTCGAATAGTGTTATTATGGCTGTTAGGTAAGATTACTATTTTCTACTATTATTATTATAATTATTGCTATCTTTTCTTGACTATAGAGAGATTACTATTATTATTGTTATTATTATTAATTGATTAAATTCTGGCTGATTCGAAGAAGGTAATTCTTAAAGTCAGAACGAGTTAGATATATATGTAAGTATATATGTAGTTAGAGAGAGAGAGAGATAGAAAGATATATAGATTTTTGGAGAGAGACGACGAAAAACGTTGACTGTTTACTTGACTACATATAAAATTGATCACATATGTACATAATGACTGAAGAAACGATCTTTTATGTCGGCATGCTTAATTTTACAATGGGCTTTCATGTTATCTCGACGCGTGAATTTCTGTCCGCAGACAGGACACTCATGACTCTGGGGCCTGTGAATGTTGGCGTGGTGCCAACGATTCGAAACGATCTTGTTGCAACTGACACAACGGTACAGCGTTGGCAGCGTGCCCGACAACTGCACGAACAGTAGCGAGTAATCGATGTTGTGATCGCGCCTGTTGGCAGCGGCCGCAGCTGCCGCTGCAGCTGCAGCAGACGATGCCGATGACGTCGATGAGGATGTGTTGGTGAGGTGCTCGCTGTCGTGGGCGGCCGATGGTATTGCTGTCGACGAGACCATTGAGGTATTCGTGCAGGGATGCAGTTTCGGATGGTGACCGTGATGATAGTTGGCAACGTGTTGGGCGCCACTGCCGTGTTGCTGGGCATGGTGGTGATGATGGTGCAAACCCGACTGCTGCTGCTCCTGGCCGTGATGGTGATGCTGTTGCAAAGCGTACATGTGCTGCTGGTGTTGCAACGAGGCCGACGAGGTGCTAGACGCAGTGGGCGAGAGTGCTGCCGCAGCTGCTTCGGCTGCCACCAGTGTGTCCAGCGAGGATGAACCACACCGGCCCAAGTTGATGACGCTTTGGGGTGCCGCTGCAACATGCTGCTGGTGCGCCACATGACTTTCATGAAGCGAATGATGGTGTGAGTGGTGATGATGATGATGCATGTGGCGATGTGACGTCGACGGCTGTTGCGATGCGTGCTCCAAATGTGATGCCTCCTGATGGTGGCCGTACACCTCTCGCTGATGACATCGGATTTTCGTTAGGCTTAAGTCATCGCTTTTATACTGACAGTTGTAGGTGTTGTTGTTCATGTTGATCTCGTCATTGTCGACATCCACTGCCACTTCTGTGACATCGGCGTAATGGTCATCGCCATCGTGTCTGGAGAGAATTCGCCGACAGTGCTGTTGTTGCTGATGGTGAGCTCGGGCATCTGCTGGGAGGATTCCATTGCTGTCATCGTCATCGTCGCCGCCACCACCACCATCGTTATCTCCAACGTCATCAATTTTTCCTGTACGCTGCACACTGTGCATGTTATGATGCTGCGTGTCAGTGGCAGCAGCAGCACTGCCGCAGCCTTTCTCCATGTCATCACCGTCTTCGCCTACTGCTCCCATTTCTCCGTGGCCGGCTTCTGTGACGACGCCCCCTCCTCCTCCACCTCCCCTTAGGCCATCACCACCACCCTCAATTATTTCACCTGTAAACATTTTGGTATTATGCATATTCTCGTGTTATTATCCAAGAAAAACTAGTTAGGTAGTTGGGTTGGGTAGGTAGATATGTCAATTGCGACAATAGGATGTATAGAGATGTATGTAAATTATGATTTTGCTTTCACGGGAAGAATAACCAAATACATATTTTTACTAGGGGAAGAAAAGCAGGTGAGGTCCGATTCGGGGGTTTTTTGTTTGTTTTGTTCATGTTTTCTTTGGATAACGTTTGTGTGTAGGTTGGTTGGTTGGTTGATATTCGGTTGCAACTAAAAAGCATGTAATTATTTCAATATCCTGAAATGTGCAGGCAGCCATGCCGCCGCCAATGACTCTCAGGCATTCTTGCGACAGCTATCCAGTAGTCAAGCTCCGTGTCGGAAGTATGAAATAATTAGTTAACTTAAGGGGCGTCATACTCAGTGTGGGTGGGTGGGTGTATATGTAAATTAACGTCAATTGTACGTATACGTGTTTTCGTGTGTGTGTGTATGTGTGTGTGGAGTTGACCAATTTTATATATGTATGTATATTTATATAGTCACAGTGTTTCGCAGGAAAATTATTTTGTAAATTAAATAGGTTCTAAATTATAGGATTTAACAAAGAAATGCATCTAGATTATTAATTATATTGTTTAAATGCAAACTCAAAAATAATAAAAATACTAACAACAGTCAACTACAGTTTTTTTTATATATTTTTTAAATTCTGTTTTTTTTTTTTGGTTGTTGGCGTTGATGTTGATGTTTTGGTTTTTGTTTACGATTGGCTGATGAGGTTTAAACATACACAAGTCTACAAGGTCAGAGTGAATGAAATGACATTTGTAGTAGTTTCACTTTTAATTTTGGAATAATAATTGCAATATTAGAATAGTTTTCAATACGCTGTGATGCTAAGACCAAATAAAGATAAACGTTTTCCAGCTGTAATTGAAAATAAATTGATAAACACGTGACGGCTGATTTCTTTTATTAATCAATTGAAAATTCAATAATATATTTAAGGAATTTGACAATTGTGGTATGGTGATATAAAAAGAGTTATAACGATTTGGTTCCCATCACATACCGAACTATTGTTATTATAGAACTAAATTCAATTTATAAAAAACCGCGTGATTAACTTTAATCACCCAATTGAAAATCAATGCAACCCCATTTTAAAAGCCAAGGATGTGGCCATAACTCACTCGAATCCAAACGTTTCCACGTTTCGATAGATATAAACTGGAAATGGAACCCGAAGTAATAAATATTTGTATTGTTTTTGTTGAACTAATAAATGAATTGAACTTGTAAACTTGTGTTGTATCATCACATCTACCTCGTATGTATTTTTGCAAATATATAATTGTTTAGTTTTTTTTTGGTTTGTTTGTTATATATGGTATTAGGTATGTAGGGTATAGCATAAATTCAACTAGTGTGTATGAATTTTCTATTTAAATTAGAACATTAAAAAAATGAAATTAAACCGATAAACTAAGATTAACGCAACTCGATGAGGTTGGGGCCACATGGGGGGAGGCAGGGTAATTGGTATTGACTGCCGGGATATATTATTGAAAATGAAAAATAAATCAAAATTATGTTGTTGTTGTTCTTTTTTTTTCTTTTAACAAAACAAAGTATTGTGTGTAAGAGTCAACTTAAATTAAATTAAAGCCAGAGCGCAAATTAACAATTATAATCATAACTATAAGAATATACAGAAACAAGGATATTTATATAAAGATAACAATAATAATAAAAAATAAATAAATGGAACAAAAATTAATGATGCTTGAAATGTAACAAAAATTCAGCTTCAAAATAAATCAATAAATAAATAAAACATAAACAAGAACTCAAATTTGAACTGAATTGTAGTGGTGAGTGTATGTAATTTTTTCGGTTTCTTCTTATTTCTTTGCGGGGGGAGTGTACGAGTTTGTAATTACATATGTATGTATTTAGATTATTCTTTTCTTGGTTTTTATTGTCTTTGTTGTGGAGGGGGTTGGTAATCAAATGGGAGCTCTCTGTCTCTCTCTGTAATTATTCAGTCCTCATTATGTTGTTGTGCAACGCTTTTATTCATCTCCTACACATTTCGATACAATGATTGACAAGTATTACTTTTTTATGTTTCAATGTTGCAACATGTTCCTTGTTTTTTATTCTCTCTCTTTTATTTTATTTTTTTTTTGGTTATTTATTTTCCACTTAATTGCTTCATTTTATTTTTTTTAGATAACAAGTATTTGGCAAAATTTACATTTAATTATGTAAGTAAGAGTATGTTGCTGCAGAGTAAGTATCAACTGCTTATGGCCATTGGTGGCCAGATAAATAACACAAAATAAAACTTCTTTCAATTTTCAAGAAAAAAAACATGATATTTTGAGATCTTTACAGATTGGGAGGAAAAGTCTCAAAAATTGTATTAAATCTCATAGAAGGAAAACAAACTTAAACACAGACACACACACACATGCCCATACCCATACAAATTTACACATATACACACACATACATATAAACAAATATACCAATTTTGCATACATACATGTATGTGGAAATAACAAAAATTTAGCTGGGCAGGGTAATATGGTGTTGGCTGGCAATATTCAATTTTCAATATTTTTTTAATTGAAAAAAAAAAAAAAAAACGAACAAACAAAATATTATGTGCGGCAATAAAAGAGATTGTCTTCTGTTTAGGTATAATTTGTTTTTTTTTTTTAATTTTTTGCTTTTGTACTTGTTGTTTATCGAAGGAAAAGAAAAAAGAAAGGACGACACAATAAAAGTTAGTACAAAGAAAAAACAAACGTTAGATGTGAAGTAAGAAAAAAAAGAGTATATATAAAACAGGTAAAGGAAAAAATACATAAGCCTCAGTTAGCAGATCCACACACTTCCTTTTTCATGTCATGTCAAAATGTATTATTTTGAATTGGTTTCAACGAATTGTTGGCCATCGCTGTGAGCTCAGGGCCATCACTGATTATCAAAAATAAATAATCTTTGTTTTTTTGTTCGTTTAGCTTTTAAATAAATAATAATAAAACACAGCTGAGAGTAACGTTTAGTAGAGAATTTTGATTGTTTTTGTTTTTTTTGTAGAAAAATAAAACCACAAATACTTATAAATATTTAATAGAACATAAGAGCACATTTAAATCCAGTTAATATTTACTAAAATGTCAATACGTTATTTTATTCGTTTTTTAATTGTTTGTATTGGTTTTTTTTTTAACATTTTTTATTCATAAGTTGCAACATTAAAGACAAAAAGTAGAGGAAAATATAATTAAGGTTATGTATGTAGTAGTGTAGATTCGGATCTAGAATAGGGGGTGATGATGTTGGTAGTGTTGGTTGGTGAAAATGTCAATGAAGTTGTTTGGCTTTTACGTCTATAACAGAATATAACAACGATGTGTGTTAATTCAAAGCGTAGTAGTTTTCAAGGCATATATTTAACCTAATTATCGAATCCTATTTTGAGAAGCAAGCTTTGATCGATAATTACCAAAAAATTGCAATTAGGACATTTGCCATCGAATTTTGCGGAATTTGGAATCGAATACACACAACCGATGTATTTGAAGTAATACTAAAAAATATTTCAAAATGTTTTATTTCCAACAGCTTTGGAAATACATACATATTTATGACCTACGCAACTTTGTAATTTTGAAATTATTTAGTCGAACTATATATTGTATATTCCTAGGTTTACAAAAACTCCTCGTGTAAATATATTTTAGGATAGTTGGAGAACATCAAATATGGATGTTTTTGAGAAATGGAAAAGTACAGCGAGTTTTAGCTGGATGTTAACACGTTTAGACAGTTTGTTTGATTTCAAATTGAGGAAATTTACACTAAGAACTGGAATTATTTACACAATTTTTTGTCCTGTTGGATTTATTCCGCCAGTCTCCTTTTTAGTTATTCTGTTTTATTACATTTGTATATATGTAAAAATAGTTTAGTAAATTTTGTTATCTTTTCTAAAAAAAATGTTAATTACACTTTACCAAACTAACGACAATGATTTTTTAATGAATTATTATTGTTTGTTGGGTTATTCACGATGTGTCTGACATAGCATGAAAATTAATCAATGAAAGCAGTGATTATGGTTCAGAGTTCCATGCCTATCATATGTGATCATATCCAGTTGGCGAATTTCCACAACAAGAACACAATATATCCAGTCATGTTTGAAAGGCACAAAGGATTTTATTTGACTTGATTGGATTTCGGAGGTCTTGTAACATTTTGGAATTAACTTTCAAATTTAGTAAATATCGAAAATCGAAATTGGTGTGCTAAAATTTTAATCTAGATTAATCCATTGGATATACAAAACAATTAACAAGGCCATCTTAACAAGTCAAAGTGCTATGTATTTGGGCCTCAAATATCATTCATCAACTGTAATAATGAATGAAAAAACAATAAAGGGGGAAACACATACGAGGATTCAAGCCTGGACTGTTAAGTTGACTTTGTATAAAATGTCAATTTATTAAGGAATATCAGAGTTAAGCTTGATTTTTTCACAGAAGCCGTTCTTCTTTATTTCTTACAATAGCTGTGACTGTTGATTCGATATTTGAAAATTTACTGAATGTTGAGACTGTTCTATGGAAAATTTCTGAATGTTAGCAAATTTAGATTTATCTTCCACAATTCGATGTATATCAATCAGTCGTTAATTTTAAACTTCGACCAAAATAAAAATAAAAAAAATAATTTTATGAATTTTATTCTTTAATAAAATTATTGCAAAAGAGAATAAAACATTATTATTATTAAAATATTAAATGTTATTGGAAAAGTACCTAGACACAACTATTAATAGAAGCCGACTTAACATGACAAGCCTGAAGTTCTCTTATGTGTTTCCCCCTTAACTCTTTCTTTTATTTATCTTTTCAGTTGAGCATAAAAAACCAATAAGGCAGTAAGAAATGGGAAATTGGAAACAATTCAGCCTATCTAAAAACTGTGACAACGAACTACTGGAAAAAAATCGAAGAATATTAGGTTTGATATCCCAAAAGTGTGTAACAAATTGTTACTGATTATTGACTTATAGTTTAAACGTTTAATAAATGAGAGTAAGTTCAGAGAGACATTTTGGCAGTTATGTACTGATTATTTAAAAACTCTTACTGATAAAATTGACTCAGTAAGAGTTTTAAGTTTTGTTGCCATTTTTAATCAATGCAATAATCTGAATATTTATTTTTTTTTGAGATATTAGGCAATATGAATAAGAAGAGGACACGGATAGAACCAAGATATGCCGTGGATAAAACCCTTAATGACAACATAATTCGCATTAAACCACGAAATAAATTTTATTTAATCATTGGTTAGAGAATCTCATTACAGTGGACATTTCTGGATGATCACCTTATATATGTAGGACATGATTTTGTTATATAGTGGATGTTCGATAATTATAGCCAATTGTTGATGACGTAACGTAAATATTATTATGTACTTATAAAATACCTATATGTATATAGAGAATATATCATTTAGGGAGTAACATAAAACGGAGGCATTTTTTTGTTTGTTTGTTGTTTTGTAATTGAGATGAAAAAGAATTTGGAATATAAATGTATTTTGTTGTTGTTATTTTATTTTGGGGCAGGGCTTTATGGTCTCCTACTTGTTTTGTATCTAGTTTTCAGTATTTGTTTTCTTTTTTGCGCTTATACGCAGTCGTTAAGAAGTTATTTAGTTGATGTTTTCAGATGGATGTTAAAATAATATAAACACGAAATTAAAAAGAAGAAAAAAAACTTATAAATAATAAAACAAAACAATATAAATGTTAATCAATACTAATACACAAAAATTTCGTAATTAAAATGAAAAAAAACAGTGTGAAAGGAAGTGTTTTACAGGACAGACATGTATAGTTTTGTAGGTCGGTACATACGTAAATGAAATATAGAAAATAAAATTTGGAAAATGAAAATTGCTCAAAACTTGAAATAAACTGCAGTAAAGTTGTGAGGAGTATGAGAAATGCATTTGGGTACATATATATAGAGAGGTAAATAGGGAGTAATAGAGATATAAAGTGAGAGGAAGTAGTATATAAAAACAATGTATGGCTACTCGACATGCAGCATGCAACGAACGAACAAACGATCACACTAGATATATGTATAGTAGGTATATATAAAAGTATGTACCTAAGTTAACGAATTCAAGCCATATTGACTACATGTGTGTGAATGTCTGGTATATTTTCTATGTCCTGGTATTATATAAATATTGTTATTTTCGTTAATTTGAAATCAACAATTTGAAATTATCAATATTTGGATTATATAATAGGCAGGTAGGTATGCTTGTTTGCTGATGCTTTATGTATTTGTTGTTTAATCTGACTAACAATTTGAATTGATGTTTTATTTTTGAATATTCGCTAATTTGGTAGGAGAGGTGTTGATCTGTTGCTTTCAAAGTCAATAATAGAAGGGCAAAGTAAAGTGTCTGAAATAGAATTTTGTTTCGGTTCTAATTGTCCTCTAAAGGCAAATCTCCATATCATAAAAGTGTTTTTAGTTTGATAGTTTTGTTTGCTTGTTTGTGTGCTTCCTCATATGTATTTCTGTTTCAAAATTTTAATTTATGATTTAAAATTTTTGATTGCTTGTAGTTTTTATAGCATTTGACTAGTAGCAGATTTAAGAAAGAACAAATTTGAAATTAAGAACCCAAAAACATTGTGCAAATTATACGTATGTATATGGGAGGATATGCTATTTATACATACATACATACGCAAGCGTATAAAAATTACAAACAATATTTTACATTTTATTACAATTGATTATAGAATCAATGATATGAGGAGATTTCTATTCCCTTCACTAAATTTAGCACTAACACTAGATAAAATAGGCAAATAATAAAATATATATTTAGTATATATGTATGTAAAGTATATATTCCAGGGGATAGTAGTTTTGAAAATTAAAAAAAGGATCTGCGACATGCAAACAAAATATCAAAAAAATCTAAACTGATTTTTGAGAGGGGTACCAAGTTAATTAATTAATCAATTGAGGAATTCTATCATTTAGGTAAGTGTAGATAAACTGAAAACCAATTCTTGAAAATTATAATTTTGGAAGTGATTTACAAGGAGTTTTTTTTGTTTTGTTATTACCAAACCGAAATTTTGGAAATTATTTTTCTGTAGCTTATAGTATTATTGGGTGTATTACATTGTTGGTTCAATTTACAAATGAAATGTGTTGAAGGAGCTGCTGTCAAAACAAACAAATTTCAATATAATTTAATGTAGCCTACTTTTAGGAGTATCCCATTTATTCGAGTATTAATGCAACTATCTATTTTCTCATCTTACGTGGTCTAGCCACGCATCTCGTTAGATTGAAGAAGTCACAACTGTGAGGGAATCAAACATTATTGGTTATTTCGGCTATTTTCCGACAGTTTCTGTATACTCGAATTTTAAAAAGGCTATAATTGTTAAAGTAATAAAAACAACAAAAATGTATTGAATATGAAGACATATATCGGAAAATGTGATGATTCGGATTTTCGTTTATTTATGAATATGTCAAAATGGAAGGCTGAACCTTGGAACCTCATCTCACAATCAGATTGGTATATGTATTTAAATTTTAGAAAGATCTAGTTACAAACAACATATCTACTTACATAACAAATATATTTCAAATTGTTAACTTTGACATTGACAGCATTGTGTCCGTCTATTAACACACCTCATTTGTATTGAAGAACAATGTATTTTTTTTTTGTTGTATTTTTGGTTCGAATTGGAAGGCGAGTAATAGGATAGGAGTAAATATAACAAAAAAAATTAATAAAAAAATAAATAACAGGAACTACTTTAAAGAAAAAAATAAAGAAAGGCAAATAGGAGGATACTACTAATTAACTAATTTCTATGTGTATTATTATTATGTATATATTGATATTTATATGTATACATGTAATTATATTAAGGTTGGTATGTTTGCTGAGAAAGGGTAAATAATGACATAATAGTTGTTATACGAGTATTTGGGGTCGTTGTTGTTTTCTGTTTTTTTTATACAATAATATTACAAAATAAATCTAGAAAGAGGTGTCGATCAAACAATTTAGACTAAACGCAAACTAGATCAAAAAGAAAATTTGTAGATCAATGAAAAAGGACTTACCATCAATGTTGTCGGACTGGTCGAAGGGCATCTGTTTTGCATCGTTGTGATCCTCGCGTGAGTCAGCCGCTTGCATGGAGTGACTTGATAGCAATGATGCCATATCTTCGGAGTGCTTCAATGCTCCGGGCTATGGGGGCAGGGCAGAGATAGAGAGAGGGGGAGTGAAAAGAAAAACAAAATCGAAATTTTCTTAGAAACATGCGCCTTACTCATTGAGTAACTTGTTCGGAATTTATTTACAAAGAAATGCTTCAAACCTTAAACACGTACAAAATCGCTAAGAACTAAAACTTAAAACATACAAAAATGTACATTGAAATTTCAAAACAATGTGGAATAAATGGTGAGTTGACGATGACGACGACACATAAACTATTTGTTGACGGTGGAGTTATTCGCATTTGACCTGAGAGTTCACCAGAAGGGATTTGTTTCGTTTTGCGGCTAAGACATCGCCGACTAGGAACTATCGTCGCCAACATTTATGGTTATGATCTCTGGCGGTTTCGCTGTGTCCGTTGTGTGTCCGGCTTGTTTTGTTTCGGGTTTCGTCAATTCGGCTGCCAGCAACGATGTTGTTTTGACAACATCCTTTTGTTGCGTGTTGCACTCCTGTTTCTCTCGCTCGTAGCACATGCGATGTGATTTGCATTTGTTGTGATGATTGACAATTTCAAGACGGAAATTCGAGTTGCCTTCGACGAATGACGTCCGGATGTCCGGCAATTCACTTGACCACTTGCGACAGAATTTGCAGTACATCGTGTTTGAGTGTTCGTCATATTGCAGCCAGTCGTACAGAAACAGCCAGTTCGTACGGAAGCGGCCATTTTTGCGAGACGTTGCCGCGGCTGGGGGCGGCGGCGCTAGACTGGGTGTGGCCCGGCTCAAGGCAAGATTTGTATTGCCCGATGCATTGCGTGAAGTGGATGCCTCACATGCATTGGATAAAAAAGAGTGTTGTTGCTGCTGCTGTTGTTGCTGCAGCAGACGTTGAATGGTCGACGAGGCAGCCATTTCAATGTCGGCCACATTCTGCTGCCAAGTATTCTGTATATGTTGCTGGGTTTGTTGTTGCAATCTTTGCAGTTGAACCTCGACAGCATGTTGGAAGATCATACTGTTGTGCTGCTGCTGTTGTTGTTGCTGCTGCTGCTGTTGGTCTTTCTGAATTCTTCCTTGTTCCTGTTGTTGTTGCTGTTTGTGAAATTGTTCGTATTCGTGCTGCAACTGTTTAGAAAATGTTTCGGCCAAGCTGATTTGCTTCTGATTACTATTGCCTGATTTTGTTTGTCGAGGATTATCGAGATTAATGGTAGTCTATGTGTCAAACGGACAGATTCGCATAAAAAAGAACGCAAGAAACAAAAAGAAGACAAACAAAAAATTAAACTCAAAAGCAAATGAAATGGATAATACGTTCTGTGTATTTTTTTGTCTTGGTTTTGAGAATTTCAAAGAAAGGAAAACTGTGTGATGAGCTGTGTGTACCAAATGACATGCGTTGGCCCGTCTGTTGGTCTGTTGCTGTCACAGCTGCAGACAGGCAGGCAGGCAGGCACCCATACACATGGACATTCCCAGCAAGAACTCTTTAAATTGTTTAGATTTTTTCTTTTTCACGGCCGATATTTACGAAATATTCATTCTTAACAACATAATCTCAATAATCCATCGTCCTTCCAAAAAGATAAAATGCAGAGAATTTTATTTTGTTTTGTTTACTCCTCTTCGGGCCACAATTTCTATGCCATCGTCAACTCAATGGATTTTTTTAAAGGATGAAAACAATTTGTTTTGTGCACTTTTAAGGTTTAAAGCATTTTTGTACGCAACTAGGCCAGACATTGCAATTTTACAATGGACTGAAATAACTCTAACGAAACGAATCTAAAACACAGAAATAATTTGGCAATGTATTTTTTTCAAAATAATAATAATAAAACTAATAATAAAACAACAACAATTGGAACCATCGTACCGGTCCAAAGAAAAAACCTTAACAAAATAAAGCAAAATAAATGAGAAGAAAATAGGCAAATACTCGTAATCGTGTTTTTTCGACTTTGAGCGAAAAGGGTCGATATTTCCCTTTTCGTTTAAATTCGTCTTTTTCGACTTCAGATCGATTTAAATGTAATATCTTACCGGCAAATATTCTGGGGGCAATGAGACATGGTGTTCGCGTTGCTGCTGTTGTTGGGCGTCCATTAATTCTTGTTTAATACTCAGCGATTGATTTAGACCCATGCCGCCAGACGATGCATTGACATTGCCGCCTCCGCTGAGAGCACCAGCTGATAGGGGAGAATCTCGACGCCCTCCTGAGTCCTCTGTTTCTGATGTGTTGCCGCCACCACCACCGCCAGTCGATGATTTTGGCACGGGACTTGATTTAAAATTGGAGGGTGCCTAAAAGTATACACGAGAAATAGTTGGTAATTGATGTACCTGTTACACGTTCGGTAATTTGTTAATTATAAATATAATTAAATTATATATATATATATGCATAAATGTTAGAAAGTGTTTCTATGTATATTCTCAAAAGGAACCGTGTGTAAATCCCAAAGACAAAGACATGAAGGCTGTAAAACGATAATAAATATACAATAATACACTCTATTGTTTAATGGAGATTCATAGTATAACTTGAAAATCCATTATTCGGATTCAATCCTTGCGAATAATATTTTTAGTTTTGAACACAAATTTATTGTGTGTGAAGAATGAAAGCTTTGAAAGCTTTATTTATAAACTCTACATAAATCCGAAGGCGAAAAGCCCGATTCAAATTTTTAAAATATATAATTCGATGTCGAATGATGGAACTAGGCATCTATACCACTATTCTATAATATTTAACATTCTTTGTTTTTTTTTTCATAGTGTTAGAAGTAGCCGTTGTTATTTTTGAAATACTTGCGATTATCCTCTATTTCAATAAACTATTTATGTTGTTTCACTTCACTTACCTGAGAGTCTTGAGCGTAATGCCTGTCCTGTACATTCACATTTGGGGTCGAGGTCAACAAATTATCACAGTTAGATGAGTTCTTACGTCTTCTTTTATTACTAATAATATGTTCTGGTGTGGTTGACACCTCTCTGTCGCGGTCTCTCTTACTCTGATTGCTGTAATCTATTTGTCCCAGATCATCGCGACGTTCGTCAACACCACCACGATCTACACTACCACCACAAACACTGTTGTCATTGCCGCGATCGCTACCGCGATCACTGCCGGCGTCAGCGCGACTATTTAAGACATCGGCACTGGCACTTCGACCGGCTGCGGCAGCAACAACAGCTGCGACTGCTGCAGCTGCTGCACTGGCACTGCCAACACTAGGAGATCGTTCGCCGCCAGTTAGGCCAAGTGTTGCTGCGGCAGATTGTAAACTGGCATTTCCACTTGCTGCGGCAACGGCTGCAGCCACAGCGGCTGCTGTCGCCGAACTACGTTCACTAAGACTACTGCTGCTGCGATGTGAATGCAGGTCGTCGCGCATTTCTCCGCGACCTCGATCACGTGATTCGCGTTCACCGCGCATACCCAAACCTGGACCGCTGGCGCCTCCCGCACCATATGATGTTCGTCCAGTGGGCGATGAAATGTCTGCATCGCGGTGTTTGTCAAGTTCGGAAGGATAATTTAAGTTATTGTTATCTGTGAGACCGCGCACCTGGAAGCCAAAGCGAAAATGAATGAAATTAATAATAAAAATGGAAGAACTATTTCAACTAGCAACCAAATGCAACGGATACACACCTGCAGGCTTTCGGCTGTTTTGAGGAACATCGGTAATGAACTTTGGCCGACATTGACTTCGCCCTTGTACATGAAATCCAGCAGGGAACGCATCTCTGAGTATCTGACATCCTTCAAGTAGATTATTGGGTGTGGATGGTGATTTTGCAGGAATATTGTTTCGAAATATGGACTGCATGCTGATAGTATGGCTTGATGAGCCTGAAAACAGAAAATGATAATATTTATTTTTTGTTTAATGTTAAGAAGGATCTGCATAATGTTGGAGCACTGCAATGCAAATTGCCCTTTCTTTGTGTTTTTTTTTAATTTTATTTTAAATTAATAATTTAAAATGTAATTTGTTCTATGAACCTCGTATGGGTGGGCCGATTGGTTTCATCTTCGAACTTGATTTAAGGTTGAAATGAATATTACCATATGTAGCTTGATTGATTACTATTATTAAGTTTCTGTATCTGACATATCTCTCGAAATGAAAGCTTATAATGAAAGGAAATTCCCGTATACACAACATCATAAGCGATTCTTGTAACAGCGAAATATATATGTTGGAGTGTTCAAGGAGTTCTCATACAGTGTATTTAATACAGAATCACCCACATACATACTAAATTATTTAATTAATAAAAACACACCTTTACTGTTTCACCTTCGCAGGCCAGAGTAACATCACAAAGTGCTTCTCGTTGCAGCAGGGAGGTGAGGACACCGGTTAAATTTGTCGGATGATTGTTCCAGCGTAGACAGAATTGCTGGTCCATAGCTCCTAGGTCAGCGTTGAACCTATAAAAACACAATGCAAAAAAAAAAACCACATTAGTATCAAACCAAACCAAACCGAGCCGAACCAACAGCCAGCTAGCTAATTATGTAATTTAGACATTAAATTGATAAGCGGCATAAAATAATTAAAATTCTAGTTGGCGAATCTCCATATGGATTTATTAACCAACGAACGAACCGAGGTACTGGTGTCGTAATATGGGAAAATTAATTAAATAGAGTTTTGTTTTTTTTTCTTTTTTGTCCTGCACAACAGGAATTGACCACATTTTCAGATGGGGCAACATCCTGGTCTGTGCGTTGTGAAAAAATATGCTCATTAGAAGGTGATAAATTTTTATATAATGACAATAAATGAATGAAATAAAAAATGCAACTTTACGAAATAATTTGTTTATGATTTGTGTATTAGGATGTGTTTTTAAAATTAAGTTTTAAGTTTCGAAGTTTTCAACAACAAATGTTTATTTCAATACAAACCTAATTTAATAAATTTTGAAAAAAAAAAATAATTGTCAAGTTCCATGTGATATAACCAATAATTATATCGAGATATTTCTTTTGTTTTGGAAATATTCATTGGGGGCTAATCCACTTCATTCATATTTACAAAATTTCATTTTTAGAACAACCCTTCACCGAACTAAATGCCAGAAGTTTTTGAATGTCGAACTCACACAATCCTAGGAGCGTAAATAGTAAATTCTTTATTTGCCAGGTTTCTTTCATATTTCAAAATGGGTACAATCAGTTGCTGAAGAATCAATACTGATAGCTACGTTCCAGAACCTATTTGGTAAAATACATTTCATTCGCTTAACATAAAACTTGTGAATATTCAAATTAATCCATATGATAAGTCCGTTGGCATTATATTTAAAAATTAATTTTCAAAGCTTTTACCATTTTGTGTGGGAGGTACCAGAAGCAATGGACCGAAATTCCCCATCTTCGAACTTGATTTAAGTTTGGAAGAAATATTACTATGTGCAAAGTTCAAATGTTATCGGTTAATCCCTTCGAGAGTTAACGTGCTCACAAGCCAGACGCATGAACTCTCCGATCGATTTTGTTTTACTAATTAGAAAAGGTACAGGAACATGGCTATTGTAAAACATACACAGTGACTCCATATTAAAATAGGCACTAGTAGTAAATGGAAATTTTTAACAAATTTAGAAGCAATGCATAAATGATAACAAGAAATAAATAAGTACCTAAACTGAAACTACTAACTATTTCGAAACCCTAAGATAGTATGATTTTATAATTGAATTAAAAAAATACGAATATTACAATTATCTTGTGCTTCGTATTTCGAGAAATTTATTGCAGTGCCCACATATTCACATGTCTCCAACAAACAGCTGATCCATTGTTTTTCATTTATTGTGAGTAAACGAATGCTCTAGCATTTGAATACTACCATCGATTATTATTCATTGTCAATATTTGTTTAAACAATTTATTAATATACCACTGTATTTTCAATTTTTATGACATACTATACGCCTGATTGTGTGCTGGCACACGTGTGTTGGTGTGTGCTTGAAGGACCATATGTTTACGCACATTTGGTTTACTGCAATGTCTGTAAATTAGTTTGTATTGAATTTAATGATGATACCTATCGTTATAAATTAAAATTTACAATTTTATTGGAATTTCATGACCATAAATGTGCACGAGTGTGTGTGTGTGTGTGGAAGTGTGTGTTGAATCAGTGCATTAGCATTTGTGTGTGCGTTATGTGCTAATGTAGTTTGATTTCAATTTCATTCTGATAATTTCAAATCAAAACAGTTAATATAAGCAAATAATGACTGCAGCTCACACCCACAAACACACACATGCCAATATACATATATATATATATATTCCTTACAAGTGTAGCATACTTCATTATTAATGAATGCAAATGCACCTCCCCGCCCCGCTCCTCCCCTCGCCTTCTCATCCCACAACCATTCTGATGCAATAGGCCATCTGAAACATGACAACAACACCAACGACAACAACTGTAACATGTTATAATTAAACACACGTGGCCATAAACAATATCATCCGTTGAGTGTGTGTGTGTGTGAGTGCGTGTGTGCATGTGTATGCCTGGACATTGTTCCATTCAATTTGAAATGTGTTAAAAGCTTATTTGAATCTATGTTATAAATATGCTCAGGACATTGAACACTTTCTTTGTTCTATAAGAGCCGATTCGCCGGAATGAGACGGCAACAAAGAGGGCCTACATTCGAATTGAGAAAACGACCACATCTGCCAACAATTGGCCATAGTTGTGAAATTCACATCTGTAGACTTTTAGTAAAACTTCAAATACTCCTCATAAGTGGCAAATGTTTTGTAATCCTTTGAAATTCTATAAACAAAAAATATTCTATATTTTGACTTGCATTTGTCGGGCTTTACTTAAATATTTTAATTTGCATTGAAGAAAAGGCCTACGGTAGTTTTCCACCTGTGAGCACACAAACAACAAATTTATGCAAATTTTAATATGATATTGTGTGCAATTCTGTGTGCGCGTGTGTGTGCGTATGCAGAATGTATCTGTGCATGAAGGGTGGGTCGAAATTCAAATTTGATTACTTAAATCTACATGTTTATTGACAAATAATAACATTAAGAATAACAACAACAAAAACAACAACATCGTCTTAGCCTTTATTGGTTTCATAATCCCCATCATATGCGGGAAATGTAAGACAATAGAACACCGTTAACAAACAACAACAAGTAAGCTACAATAATTCTAATTATTTTCCCCATATTTTAATTTTATGCATTGAAAAGTCTCAAAAGATTGACATAAACAATTTGTTCACACGCAATCCAACATCAGTCGTAAAAAGAAATGTATTAATTGACGAAAAAAAAACAATATATATATATATATATATATAAAGTTATCAAATTATTCATAATTTTTTTGATTTGACAACAGGTATGACTGGCCATTAGTCATATGACCGGTTCACAAAGTGTTTCTTATTAGAATTAAAATATTTAATTAAATTCAATTAAAACAACATTTCGGAATCAAATTAGTAGTTTTGTTCCACAAATATCAATTTTAGTCCAAAAATTAGCAAAAGTTGTTGCCTAACTTATGCGAGAGAAACTGAAAATAACGCCTTGTGTCATATTTGCATCTGCACCAATTAAAAAAAAAAACAAAGGTTAAGGGCTCAATAAAATACCTTGTTTAAACTTTCGTCGCAATCGGAGACACATTGAGTACTTGATGCTCAATTAACAAAAATCGGACGAAGATATATATGGGAGCTTAATCTAAATTTGAACCATTTTCATCTAAACATACCAGTAGTTAATTTTGTCCCATTTCGATATGTTATTCAAAATATTGTAGCTAATTCCGAAAAGCTATATTTAAATCTGTACCGATTTCAATAAAACTTGACACTCATTAGGATATCCTAACTTCATTCCGCTGTGTAAAATTTCGTGTCAATCGGCCTATTATTGGCCCTTTGGTGCACCATTTACTAAAAAAACAGAAGAACATATATAGAAAATATACATCTTAATCTGAGCCGATTTCAATAAAAATTGACACACTTTAGGCTTTCCTAACTTCAGTACGTTGTGCAAGATCTTAACCTGATAAATATAAATGCGACCTGAAATTTGTTTGCAATTTAGTGAAATTTGTAAGTAAAATAGTCGGATGGACTTGTCGATAGCAATTTTACCAATATTTCTCGATTATATGGATTAATTAGGTTGTATACTATGCCCAACTAATGAATAAAGATCCTACTACCCATGCTATGAATCGATTCCACTACCGTTAAACTACTAAGTAAATCTGCGATGATATTTATTACTGAAATTGTCGTGTCAGTGGATGTTGTAAATATTTGCTTGGTTGTTCCACCAACTGAATGGTGGAACAGAAAATTAAGCGTAAACAATAAAAAACCCCAACAACAACAACAACATCAATGCTGTTGTTTACGCTCGCATTTTTCTACTGCACTTTCTTATCATGAATTACTTTCGCTTTCGATTATATTTACCCCACACACACACACAAACACTTACACATACAAACATTTGAATGCCGTAAACGTTTTCCGCAGCTATTCTAAAGTTTTAAATAGCGAGAATTTATTACGCGTTCTTAGTAAACAAACACTCTCTCACACACAAACACACACATGAAACGTACCAACTACATTGAATCGTTGTTATCTCGATTAGAACACTAACAAATATTAGCTAAAAGGCAAACTGATTTACTAATCGGGGGGATAAGGGGTGTGTTGGAGTGTAGCTTTGTTTGATGGAATGTGCTCATCATTCTGTTGAAGTGTAACAATAGAATTATATATACATATTTTTGCGATCAAAGTTCTTTAATAATTGTCCAGATTAGACAAGAACTGCAAGTACATGAACAACAACAACAACTAATAATATTCGAAAATTACCACAATTGCAATGATAATTCAAGTGGGGTTTGGAATTTTTTTGAAATGAATAGAAAATTCATTTGCAAAAAAAAAAATAATAATAATATAAAATTTCTTTTGTGGGAACATTCACGAATATAAATATAGTACATGTTGTGCACTATGTGGCTAATGGCACGTAGAACAGTCAAGTTGACATAGTATACAAAAACAAACACACACACACGCATAAATACATCTATTTATAGATGTAATAATTTTAAGTAAATGAAAATTACACACAATCAGGGGAAAAGAAAGTATTCTTTAAGATATTTATTTAAATGAGATATTAATTGAATAGCCTATTAAATGGAAAAAATCGTTAATTTTTCATTTTTATAACATCACGAAATGTTACAGAAGGAGGAGGAGCACATGGACATGTTAGATCTGCGTGAAATTGAGAAACTCTTCTCCACTATGTTGACTTGAATAACATCAATAATATGCAAACAAATACATATGTACAGGGCTAAACTAGTTCTGTTCTAGTATAGTTAATTTTTCTATTATCACTCTAGACTCTAGTGTCTATAGGGCGTCAATATGTGATACAGTCAAGGCTCGGTATAACGAATACATAGTTTTAAAAAATCGAGATATGACGAATAAACTTGTATTAACTGTAATGGTAATGACATTTCTCAAATCTCTAAATTCCAGACAAGGAAGGAAATCCATTTTTCAATTAAATTTTCAAATTCAAATTTCAATTTCACATTTAGTTTTGTAGGGTATCGCTAGGTCGGCTACTTCCGACAATACTGCTTCGATTATTGTTCTGTTAATTTGAAAAAAGAAGTATAAACCAATTCTAAGAAAATATGAACACTAATTGTCCGGAATACTCATTTTATTTTTCACGTTAATGTATATTGATAACTTAACTACCAGCAAGGTCACTTCAAAGTATGTTTCCATTTTTTCGTTGTTGTTGTTAACGTATCGCTAGTAAATGTATGTAAATAATCAAAAGCAGTTCTGGTTCAAGTGTTTGAAGGCATGAAATCAAACACCGATTTGGGTAAAAATACACAAACGAATAAGGTTTTTTTCCTTTCTTGGAAAATGTAATCAGATGATATGAATTATACTGCAAGAAAGGCAGGAAGGACAACCACAATGAAAATGTGTAAAATAAAAATAAAAACCTATTTTGCGTCCAATGACATGGACATTACATTGAAAAATATTAGTAAACCTTAGAAAAAAATTTCAGAATATATTAAAAAATTATTCAATTTCTTAGATGATCCAATCAATCATTACACCCTTGAAAATATTTGAAATTTTAATTACAGTCTAGAATAAAGTTTTTCAAAAAATGGGAAATTCAAAAAAAAAATCCTCTAACTAATATCGAGAAAATACAAACCAATATATACGACATATGTACTCGCACATGACTAGGCAATTTTGTTTCATATCATTATCAAAGATCTGCAGTTATGTAACCAATGTAAGTGTATAGATATTGCCATATCTCTTAAAACAACAACAACGTAGTTTTATTCCCTTAGAGACATTCCATATTTTGGTCAAATTGACCTTCAACTTGTGAGCGATGAACCCCAAACTCTTATCGTTCATTAAAAGTGAAAAAAAATACAAATCAAATCCAAACTAAAAAACGAAATACTAACACACCCACCCATAGCAAGCAATGTATAGGTATCTAAGCATTCCAGTTTAGATATACACACAAACATACATACACATATATATGGGTATTTACTTTAGCCCACTAATACATTGATGAAATTTACAAGCACTTAACGATAACAACATTGCTTAGAGTGAGGCGGCGATAAGAATTCTTGACTAATGTTTTGCCAAAAAGAAAAAACAAAAAACAAAAGAGCGCTAAGCAAATATTTTTGGTTTCTTCCCTTTCACCCCGGCGAAAAATATATATACGAGGACGACCGTGACTTTGAATTCTATTTTTCGTTACATGGCGTCACAACACACAACATACACAAATAGAAGAGTTTGTTTGTAACATTTGCTGATAATCGAATGTCTTTATGGAAAATATTTAGAAACAACAGACAGGCAATGATCACCATCCACCACCCACAATCATTCCAATTGCCAACCGTGTACATATGGTCCAGCCTCTTCCATTCGTTCTATGCTGTCTGTCTATCTATCTATCGTATCGTACCTGTACATACATATGTATGTGTGTGTGTGGTGTATTGTATAATGTTTTTGTTGTCCAAACAGTTGTCACTGTCAAATCAAACGGATGACAACGACCACGGATAGTGCGAAGCACGTGAATGATGCTGTTGTGATGCTTATTTTTACATTTAAGAGTTACACAATTGTCCGCGTTTGTTTGTTAGTTAGTTTGTTTGTTTTAATCATATGTTTTTCGACTTTTTGGCTTTTGCCGATATTTATTTACGTTATATTTACAATGTTGGCGTATTTGTCTACGTGCGAACAATTCTATTTGTTGTAATAATTTTACTATGACGCAGTTACAGTAATGACCAAAAGTTAACGTACATACTGGAATATTTTTATATAAATCGTTATATGTTTTGTAAACTTTACTGGAAAAGATGTGTATCAGAACCTAAAATGGAATTCAAAATAAATGTCTCATATATTGTTTCCTATGGATTTTACTATTTGAATCGTATTCTAAGAGATTGTCACATCTCGATTGTCAAAATGAGCACAGAGGTATGGATTTTCATGATGATGAGAACGGGAATTATGAGAAAGGAGTTAGCATATGTAGCTATAGAATTTAAGCATGATCGGTTGGGCTTAAGATAACCAAATGTATGCTGTTCGAGGAGAGTGTACATTCTGTGACTTATAACTGTTTACAACTACAAAATAATTCAATTTAATTTTAGGAAATATTTTTATTATTAATTTAATAATAGAATTTTCTAGTAATTATTAAATTATCATGTGTTAAAATGTGAGTACGTATGTATGTACGAATCATTTTATTGATGAATGTAATGTACAAAATTGTTCGGTTAGGTTTTTATTGTTGTTGTTCTATACCCAACAAAGTATATTTTTTTATTTGCTTTCACATAGCTATGTTACAACGTGTAGTTGATGTTGTTGTTGTTGCTAGCCACATAAATATATATCTTCTAGCTGGCGGTACAACAAACACACACACGTGCACATGTATTAGTTTTACAAGTGCTAGACATTTTGTTGTTATCACTGTCAGAGTTCAATGAACTGCTGGGTGTGAAAAAATAAAACAAACAAAGCAAAATATTACACTTGTTGTAAAATCCATAGACACTGTAATATACATCACCATAACGGCACCAACATACACACACTCACATACACATGCACACGAACGTGTGTAACTTAATTACGCAGCCGACAGTGTTGAATTTTCATGCTGCTCCACTGTTCGTTCAATATACAGATTGTACAGATTGTGTTGGCGTTATTACAACAATAAGAACACCACGAACAACAATGGTAATAACAGCAACACCAACAACAACAACAACCTGGCAACACATTCTCAATTATTTTAAAGTTAATTGATTGTTACATTTTACAGGTTTATTGATACGGTTATGGCTGATATTGTTGCGGAGCGGCTGTGACCGCTGAGTTTTTGTTGCTGCCATATGTTTAATTAAAAAACAACGAAAACACCGAAACCAAAAGCAACAATAACAAACAACATACGTACATTGTCTAAACAAACATATTTAACCAATAAAACACAACATTTGTTAGATGGAATACAACAACATCTACAAATGAAAAAAAATACATTGTCAGAACATTTTTTGAATCGATTGCAGGAGTTGATGGTGAAATGGAAGCACGTCGACATGGCCACATGTTTCCCCGTGGACTGTGGTCTACGACACCGTCACATGGCCAATGTAAGTCTGGGCAAATATTATAAAAAAATATATTAATTTTTTTTTCGGTTTGTAGGCAAATTTATAATTTGCTTTATTTTTGTCATTGTGTTGTGGTTAGTTAATACGTCAATCTTTGCGTTGAGTTGGATTTTTTTAACTGGCTATGCAATCTACATACATACACACAAGCTCATTATGGACTATTTTGTTTACAATCATTTATGTTGGCATGTGTGTGTGTCTGTCATTATTTATGCAGAATAAATTAGGGCAGAATAAATTATGCAGAATTCAAGGGCAAGGGCTTTGGTGTACCTTGAAATAAAAAAGGAATGTGATTGCCCAAGAATATTATTGGCTTCCATGAATAAAGTATGGGCGGAGATTTATACATTCAAGATCAATAGGCTTCTATGAATATACCAAGATATTTAAAGGTTGTTTTTTTAAGAGCTATAGGAACTTTAACATTTTTTTTCAAAACAACTTTTTAACCAAATGTTGTTAAAATGATAATAGATAAAAAAATTATTGTTAATTATTTTCGTAATGTATTGCCCTTAAAAATATGCTGAAGGAACAGATCAATTAACTTGACAGCTTACCACGACACCAAGTCTACATAATAAACATCAATGTAAACCGAACATCCCAAAAACAGGACGACCTTCCAAACACGTACTGAACCTCTACCTTTTGTAAAATTTTGTATTGTTCAGTTTGAATTTCAATTCTCACCCATGGTGGAAACTGACAATTTATAATCGCCTCGACCCTTTCAAATGTGTATAGGATATGAACATTTCAAGAAATTGTATGCATACTACGGCGTATGATTATCGTAATGAATTATATTCAAGTAATTCATACGCCATGCGTCACCTTTAAAGGATATTAAATTCTCCCTCCCAAAATTTAATATTCTGACATATATTTAATAAAATCCATTTGAAAATTGCTATCCATATTTGTAAAGCGGGTAATATCTGTGGTTTAAAAGCGTATTAGGTTCCTTTAACACCTCAATCACTTTTAATTTTGGAATAAAGAGAACATATTAATGTCTAATCATGTAAATATGTTTACATACACTCACACACACCTATGACAGTCATTGTATTTTGGCTAGATGATGATAATCATTTGAAATTGCGCAACAAGTAAAACAAGAAAATTTTGACAGCCTAAAATAAAACAACAGTTCATTTACGTAAGCAACAGTTATCTGCAAAAACAAATGAAAACAAAAACAACAGCAAGTGCAACAACAACAAATACAATAATATTGAAGCGTAACACAGCGAGAGTCAACGTAAGTATATATATTATCTAAGAGAGTGGGAGAGCGAACGAACGTACGACCCACCGACCGACTGACAGAACGAGCGAGCGGGCGAGCTAGCTAGCGAGATACACAGAGAGTGAAAGCATGTAAGTGGGCACCATCAAAATGGGATGTACAGATGTTACCATGGCGAAAGGTATCCCACCAACCAATTAATAATAAACGAGCCTCATGTATTCTTCATTGCTGAACAAATAATTGAACTAATGGTCGTCGAGACGGGGCGAGCGAACGGACAGACGACCGAATGGACATGCATGCCAATTCTAAACAATTACCAAAAAACTGGACTAAAAAGGAAAAACACCCACACACACACATGTATATGGCATTTGTTTGTGTGTGCATACCAAGAACGTGTCGAATCCAAAAAAAAAAAAAATAAAATATTTATTTTTATTTGCAATGTGAACAGCAATCAATGCTCAGAGAATAATTAATTTCAGTTTAAACAAATTTCACTTTCAGTCCAACGTCGACGAATGGTTGAAAGCGAAAGTGTAGAGCGCAGCTGATTGTCTGTTAGTTTGTGTTGTTCTCATTATCTTCTTGCAAAAGCAAAGTCAACACAGCCGACACTGCACAGCACAGTACTGCTCCGCTCCGCATTCACTCCTTGCCTCCTATGCAAGTCAGTCAGCCAGTCGGTTAGCCAGCCAGTCAATCAATGGCACACTAAGTGTGCGAATAGGCCACTCATGTGGGGCTTTTTTGTTTTGTTTTTGTTGCTACGAAGAGGACGACTGCTGCATCGTTTCACACACGAATGACAGACAACAACAACCGGCAAAATGCAAAACACCAAGAACAAACTTATCATCCAAATAATAACCAAGCGATTCCCACCATGCCTGTCTCACTGTCTGCCTGCCAGCCAGCCAGCCAGTGAGCTGCCTGCCTCCGCTTTAGTTTCAGTGCACTTTTGTTCTCGTTGCAATTTTTCTTCGCATCACTTTGCAAATCGTTCGCTGATTATAGCGCACTCACACACAGCAAAAAGAAGAAGAAAAAACAACAATCGAAAACAACAAGAAAAACATTTAACGAAAGAGGCGAACAAAACAAAAAAATTGATAGCATTTTATAAGGCACGAGCGAGCGCGAGACCGGCGCTGCGTTATAAATACAAAGTACAGAGTATAGCGCCGCGGCGACAAGCAATTAAAAGTTGCATTTTGATTGCATTGCAGCAGCAGCGGCGGCAGAATACATTCGATAATGAACAAAATTTCAACGTGCTTATTTCACTATTTACATTTCGTTATGCATTTTCGAAACTTAATAATATTACACATTTGTGTATAGATAAATAGTTTAAAAATGCAATATATTTTAATTACATCCTATATCCTGATGGGATGTATCGATGGATATTTTTGGGGAAGGGACATAAAAACAAAAATCCTTGTCCAGGAAACCCCCAAATTACCTTTGGGCAAAGTCTACAGATAACTAATTAAATTGAAAATGTGTCTGTCACAATGTTTCGTCGCAGCAGCCAAAATCGGGAATTCTTTTCGATGAAATTCCTCAAGTTTTTATGAGAGACAAATGAAATCGTTGGTCTGAGAAAGTACAAGTGGACAAAAATAATCACAAAAATAATCTCGCAGTTTTGCTCTTTGGTCGGGGGTTTTTTTTCTACGAACGCGATGTTCCCTTAAGTGGTATTAATTTTGTTTCTGGCTCTGTGCCCTGGAACAGGACCGAATATTCAACGTAATATGGTTTGTAAACTTCTCTAGAAAACCTAGATTTGTATTAGAACCTAAAATTGACTTAAACCACTTTGAAAATAAACGTAAATTATTTTTCTTCTCTTTTAAATCTTCAATTATATACTCAATTGATTCGTGGTATTTGATATATCTAGATTTGTATTAGAACCTAAAATTGACTTAAACCACTTTGAAAATAAACGACTCAATTGATTCTTGATATATCCAAGAATGTAACTATAGAACTATCTTGTTTCCTTTTGCCCGTTACCGACATATGAACAGAGAGACATATTCACAGTGTGGTGTAGGGTTTTAGAAAAATACGCGTTAAGTATAGCTTACTTATCCTATGCATTAATTAAACTATTTTTTTTTTAGTATTTTTATGTATAGAATTTAATACTTTTTTCATTGCTTATGACGCATTCCTTTACATTTAACTTGCACGCACAAATGTGCGGACAATAGAAATGAACGTTCTTCATTTTGTTGTTGTAGTTGTTCTTCAAAGAAGACCATAGAAATGATGTCATTTATGAATGATTTGTTATTTGTTCATAAATTTGCCAACTACGACAAGAATGTTTGTACATTTGCACACACACACACACACACGCATACGAATGTTTTTATTTGTAATAGATTCTTATTAAAATCTATTATATTCGTATGAAGGTATTGTTGTTGGTGTTTTTATTTGCTTCGCATATAACTGTCAATTATGTTGGTACACACACCGCATTTATCTAAGTATTACAAGTATACAAGTACATATTTTGTGTAATAATGCGTACGTACATATGTACAGTTATAAGAATTCCACGTAAAAAAAGAAAAAAATTAACGCCAAGAATTGTAAAGATTGGATTTTTTTGTTTGAAAGGTATTGCACAATGGGGTGTAAGTGTCATGGAAAAAATGAATATGAATTTTCAATATTTCGATTGTCTTCCAGCAAAACCCAGCTGATTAGATTCCAACATTATACTCGTCTCAATTGGTCTGTTCCAGTACTAGTAAATGGGTAACATCTCTAAATTGCTCTCAGAGTTCGGGAACGCAAATCTAGTAAATAAGCCAAAATTAGATGGCAATACTTCAAAATCAACATAAGTTGGCATTTTGTGTGTTCAGGAACGTTTTTCGAATAAAAAGTTGCAAAACTTATAAACTTATAGGTTCTGTAACGGAAATAATATGAATATGACAAATTATGCTTTTAAAAATTACCCAACAGGAAAATTTGGTGCGCATAAAACGGCATTTACATTAGAACTTTTTACCGGGTTAACCTACTCTATGAGGATTTATTTGAAATGTATACAATGGAATTGACAATTGAAACCCACTGGGTTAACGAAATCCGGTACAATGTATGCGTACTATAAAATTCGAAATAGTTCTTTATTAAATGTATTGCTGTATTCAATTTGGTCGATCTGCCTACTGGCATTTCCATTTTACGTTTTTAGCCTAGGGCTATTTTATTAATTCAAATATTACCTATATTGCAGGTTAGAAGGTTTAAACCTAACTTACTTCTAAATTTATCATGCACTTATTTAGCGCCCGCCTACCTTACCTTTAAAGATGAGTGTAATAGCTTAGCTGAGGACACAACCAACTCATAACTATGCCCTATGGCTCCAACTACAAGCCATGTCTCGACAAATAGCAAGCAGGGCGACCTGCTTGCTGGGAAAGTTTGGAGCAGTAAATCTTTCTTCGTAGAATAATTCCGAATTTTTAGCATTTTCATATGTGTGTTACACATAAAACTGGCAATGACTCAAAAAGAGGAAAAATGTGGAAGCGATAGAAATAAAAAGTTTATAGACTTTCATTAATATTTGAAATTTTATTTTGAGGTTTCGAAAATGTTACGTTTTTAAAATAAATAAAATTTGTTGATAATTGTATGTTTGTTTACATTTTTTAGTCAAATGATGTAAATAATAGTTTTAGTTACAAGAACAAATTTTCATGGAGTTGTTGTACCATGATTGTCTTTAAAATGTCATGATCTCTGTGCAATATGACAGGTCGCCAACAGACTGTGTTATTTGAAAATGTTACAATTTTTAGAACACTGTGCAATATGTAGGTGTGTTTGATTGGTTTCTGTTGTACCTTATTTGTAGTAATTTGTAATCTTTACAGTTAGCAAGAAATATGGGCACACAATAGTAGCTGTAGCCAAAGCCAATACCAACAACAAAACAAAAAAAAAAAACCTTTTCATTTTTAGAATTTATTGTTGCCACCACTACCAGCTATTGTCGAGGTGCTAAATAGCCGTCATAAGCACAAATTGAAAATTGGAAAAAATTCCTACAAATGCGATGATGATGTCGGAATGTATTACATAATTTATTGTTTGAGTTTTTTTTTTTTTTTTTTTGAAAAAATATTGATACGTTTTTCGCAGAAATGATAGAAAGAGGGGGAGTTCAACAACAAGGAGAATTATTACTCGAATAATAATTGTCCTTGTGATGGAAATTTAAGTATGATATTTACTCACTTTCGTGGGTTGTAAATCTATTTAAAATAATGTAAAAGTACATTAAGAAATAAAAGAAAATTCAACTGCGAAATGTCGAAAACATGAAGGATTTTAATTGAAGGGAAAATCGAAATGATAGTGAAATGGAGTACAGTTAATTAGGCTAAGCCAAATTTTAGTGAGAATACTTCATGCTTTACTGAGTGTTGGACACTCCATGTTAAAATTGCGTCTGATAGTTAATTTCATACGACAGTTTGGTTTCGATTTTACACGATCCCTACATGGAAGATACTTTGTCGAGTTTACTTGAAATTGGCCAGCACTTCGTGTGTCCTTTTACATACATCTGCAACGGAAAATTATTTGTCATATTTACACATTTTTCCTATTGGTGGTCTATCTAAACACTAACGGCAAATTCTAAAAAAAATGCAATCCAAAAATACTGACATTTTGTTGGATATGAACATACACACACATACGTTCACATGATGTACGTACAAATCACATATTAAAGTGTTGTTGCAAACAAGTGAATTTGCTTTGTTGTTGCTGTTGTTCTTGTTGTTCATTGCAATTGAGCATTTGCAAAAGAACTGTTAACACCTACGCCCAGTGGCACAGTTTCTTTAGTATGATTTGTTTCATTTGTTTTTCCTCGTTGTTGTTGCTGCTATATTACTACTACCGCTACATTGCATTCAACAACAACAAAAAAACACCACGAACAACGCATGATGCATTCACGCAGAACCGATGCGTGTTGCCGACAACAAAATGTGCCTTGTACGTACGTATGTAAGCATATTGTAGGTGAGCGTGTGTGTATGCGTCCATGTGCTGCAGGCCAGCCAGAGTGTGCACAAATAAATTCTAGTGTCCGACATAAATTGCAATGTAGCACACCGAAGGGGGGTAGAGGGCTGGTGTTAGGTGCCAGCAAATAAGGCGTTTAAGTAAGGTGGGCACATTAGTGGGTGCATGTTATCGCTGCCATCAACAGCACTCGCACATTTGGAATTAAGTATTTATTGAGAAGATGAAGACGACGTCGAAGACGAAGACGAAGAAGGAGAACACCAAGAAGAAATATAAACTAATCGTACAAGTGTTGTTTACCTACCATACGCTGTTATTTTTGTCTTAGGGCTTCCATTTGATGATTGTCGCTTAGGAATTGTTGTTGTTGTTGTTTATTTAGCGGGTTGTTTGCAAGAAATGGTAGTGGTGGAGTGGGTGGTGCATTTGATGGAGGTGACGTTGCATTGTTGATGGTGTGATTTGCGTGTCGACACAGTTCATTTTTATTAATGACATACACTTGTTAGGCGCTCGTTAGAAAGGGCGTATTCCCTGGACTTGAATTACAATAAACTATTTATTAGCTGTATTGTAATTAACAAGCTATTTATATAATGTGCCAAGTTATAGATATATGTATATTAGAAGTTCAGAAATATATTTGGATAAGTTTGGGACATATTTGGAATATGGATATTTTGAAGTTCCAATTCCTGATTTTCTGATATGCCTGATGTCTTATAAACATTTATTTTAAGAGTGAAAAATCAATGAATTTGCGACCATTGTATCAATGTTCAACATTTGTCCACACACCAGATCATCACTTCTGCGAAACAGATTTTTCTTGTAGTGACAGATGTGCCTCATCGAAATAATGGTATTAGGCCCCATGTTTCTTTGGACAAATCTGTTTCAGACAATTTGGAGCCGATTTACAAATGTCCGTCTGCCTCCCTGTCTGTCCGTCTGGCCGCCTGTCCGGTCCAATTATTCTGGTACCTCGCCCACAAAATGTTCAAAACTGTGCCACAAATTAATTTTATTTATTCTTATTTTATTTTATTCGATTTGAACTAAACCTATTTGATAAAAAATATATCTAAATATAAAGCTAATAATAAAACCTGTGTGAAATTTCGAAAACCTCCGCAAACCACAGACTGAAGGTATACATCTATCGGCAACACCGACTTTCTTTCGTGATGTTGATGAGAATGAGAAGTTGATGCTCTCGATTTGCAAAACAAATCGTCTTAACTTCAAGGTGAAAAGTTTCAACCCCCAAGGAACGTACCGATGGAAAAAGGTTCTGCTCAAAGGGAACTCGGCAAATTCAAAATTTATGAGAAGTTAAACATCTTCCGAAATATATGTGGAAATAAATAAAAATATAGCCTTTGAACCAGGGCTAGTTCATTTCATTCTCATTTTTTAAAACATCTCTCAACTTTTTTGTATAAAACACATTGCTACATACTTACATTATGAACAAATATTTAGTTCTAAATATAAATAAGTAATGTTTACAAAACCAATTTTATTATTTCTTTGTTGTTGTTGCTATTTTTTTTTAATTTTTGTTGGTGTGCTTTTGAATATCACCAAGAATTAAGTATTGTTCCCATGGTATTTCCATTTAATCACACATAAGCGAATCTAGATGTGTGCAAAAGTTGGTGTTGTTTTTTTACTAGCAAAATGGCTTTGGGGCACAAATACATTGCCGGACAAAAAAATCAAAAAGAAAAAAAAAACGGGATTCACACACACCCTTTTCAAATTGTAACAAATGTTTGCGAATGTTTTCTGGTTCTATTTGTAGTAGTTGTTTTTGTTGTTGTTTTCATCTATTCTTCGTTAAGTTTTGCTTTTTTGTGTTTTGTTATTTTTAGCGAATGCTTGACGTATGTTTATATGTAAAACATTTTCGCAGCTACCTACCTATCAAAATACACAAAAATATACATATATTTATGGGTGTGTGTGTGTGTGTGTGCGAGTGTATTTTTGCTATTGTCGTTTTTATTTATTTGTGTATATATGTATATTTAATTTTTGCCAAAAAATAAAAAAAATGTTTTATAATTGCCATCTAATCATTGTATACAAGTAAAAAATACATGATATGTACATTAGGGTGAATTTCTTGTCGACAATTTTAGAGAGAAGTTGTTAAAAATTAAATTAATTTAGAATTATCGCCATTGAATTTGCACAATACAAATTTGGAATCGTTGAAGCTTGGAAAAACGACTACATATTTCTTAATTTATTAAAATTAACTTTTGTGTGTCCATTTATTGTCATAACTCGACCAAGATACGAAAGATATACATATATGAAAAAACAAACACACAAATATATAAAAGTTTTACTGTTTACGTATGATAGATTTTGTATTATTGTTGTTGTTGTTGGTTTTTACAGAAGTTGTTTTTGTTAATATGAACTTTTGATAAAAAAGTGAAAATGAGGAACAAATATTTGTCGTCTATCAAAATTTTGGCTTGAAGTTTCGACAAAATTAAAAAAAACATCTGCGGGATACCAATGTTATGGGTGGCTGACAATTCTATAGTTGCCAGATTTAAAGGGGAATTTTCGTTAACAATTTGGTGGGTTTTATGTTTCCACCATAAGAAGGCAGGATGTGCCCTTTCGCTTGTAACACCTCGAAATATTTGAGATTGTTTGTTTGTTAGGCAAATATAGAGTTCAGTCATAAGCTATTGAAAAGCAAGCATATGTATCCTATCCTATCTTCGAAAGAACTTAGGCATGTTTTTAAATACGGCTGGACTTTTACATAGAAAGTAGTCAAAACATGGACCTATATTGAAAATATTTTCCACACATTTTTTTACCTTCCATGAACCTGCAATGCCAAATAACACCTCTTGCACTCAAAAATTGGGACGGAATCGTAGTATGGGGATATACCAAAAAACATCCTACAATATATTGCAATATATCCAAAATTGTAAAGCAATCTGTATCGTAATTTTAAAAGGCAGACGAACGTGTCTAAATATGTTCGACAAATATTTCGATGTGTTACAAATATAATCTCTGCGCTACTTATTGAAAAAAAATAGGAATTTTTGATGCCAAAAGAAGGGATAATTTCAGAGTTGTCTATGGTAATTGAGCATGGAGCAGCGTTGCTCTTTACATAATTACGAGGTAAGTTACAAAATGCACGGAATTATATCCATAATCATATATCCATAATCTACTCCACCATAATAAAAATTCTATGGACTTTGTCGTACAGGTCCTGCACCACAATCGGGAATGTAGTAATATTTGTATAGAATTCTATTGAAATTTCCTACAATATTTAACAACGCAAATATAATAAATTTTGCGCAACTTGTCGATACACACATACATGTACACCATTACGTACGTATTTATATTATTGTGTACTTAAAAGCCAACTGTGCAAATATCCTATAGAACAGAACAACAAAAACAACAACAGCAGCAGCAACAGTATGAAAAACAAAAATAAGCCAAAAGTACTGAAAAGTTAGGCAAGTACTCGTACCTCGCAAGTGCCTACCTACTGCACCATCAATACTCGTTTAAGTCAATGCGGTATTTTTCGTCGGGTGAATTGTTTTTGTTGTTGCTCCTGTCGGCCTTGTTGTTGTTGTTGTTATTCATTTTTGGCAACATTTGAATGAACAAAAATCGCCCACCTTTTTTGTTTGCATTGTTTATGTTGTGTTTTTGTTTTATTTTTCATCATCACCATCATCATTGCTGTTCTTCAGTTTACATTCTTCTTTCGTAACTAGCACACTCACACACACACACACACACACATAAGATGTTGGTACTTTGGGTTAAGGTAAGACCCCTCCCCACCCTATTCCGATTAGGTGCTATCTAAATTGTCTAAAAATTATGTTCAAATATTGGCGACAGCTGCAGTGTTAAAACTTTGATATTTTGTACTTAAGAAAAATTCCAATTTCTCAATTAGATACAGACACACATATGTATGCATGTTTGTGGGTACATGTCTATCCAACCATACGAAGGTAGGTATGAACATGTTGGCCATTTTGAAATAAAATATATATCAAAGTTCAAAAATCGGGCTTCTAAGAAATTGCGATCTTAATGTATGAGGCCCTTGATATCCTTATTTTCCATTGTGAATATCTCACCATGTCTAAATGTGATATATGAAGTCCTTTTTGTTGAACAATGTTTCGTTTTAATTAGCTCAACCTAACCTATTGTAACCACCAATTTTATTTTAGTCATCAAATTAAATGTATGTGAGTGTGTGTGCTTTCAAAATTTAAATACTGGCGGTTGTGTGTTGTATGTATGTATATCTATCTGCCCATACATGTAGGGCCACATTAATGGTTACATGTGTTTCTGGCAAAAATTTACGAATATCGAATTATTCGAATATTCGATGTGGCTGTTCTTTTTTTGTTGTTGTTTTTGGGTTACGTGAACAAGCCCAAATAGATTGCGACCGAATGACTTTGAGTAAGCAGTACCCAAAAGGCATAGTAGGAGAGGAAGGCGGTCGTTGTCAGAGATATTTATTTAAAACAGCCCACATACATATGTAGAGATATAAGTATTGTTGCAGAAACAAAAGAAAGAAAACAAAAACAAAAACACAAACCATAAACACTTAACGTAAGTAATACAAATTATATTTTTTTTTTTTCAAAAATTTTGTCAACATTTTCAGCAATTCAAAAGTTAGCAGACAGACATCAACATTGACACATAAATTTACACGCACACATGCAGACACAAACCCACATACACATATTCAGATTATTATGAGATCGAAAACAGAAATTAGGTCACAATGGCAAATTCGCTAGAAATTTTTGGTTGTGTTAGACATTGAATTTAAAATTCAACTTAAATCTTTTTAAAGAGAACAACTTAATTTTCCAATGCGTGAAAAGCTATTTTCCGCAATGGAAATGGTGTAGATTTTCTTACGTCATACGGTGATAAAATACGATAGAACACTTAACCATTGTAATGTAAACATAATTTAAATCGCTTTAGTTATTTAACCATGCCTGTCGTTATCTTTGCCCATACATACATATGAATGATGATAGGAAGTTCAAATTTTCCACAACTCATTTTGGTGTATGTACGTAGTAGTATGAATGGGTATTGCTATCAAATTATTTCTTCGTGGATGAAAAAGGTGAAGTAACTCTCCTGCGATATTCAACTATGAAGGAATGCAATTTTTACCTTGGTCGAGCGATATGTATATTAATAGTGTCTAATAGGTGCAAAAACACGCTAATGGGTGCATATATGGATTATTCCAAATTTAGGCTCCAAACCATCAGAATAGAGATACGATATCTAAGGTTCGTATAATTTGAATGCCCTTAGCCTAAAATCTAAAGAGGGTATATGCCCTGTAATGTAATGGTAATGTGCCTGATCGATATATTGGGTTTAGTCCCCCAGTGTCTTTTGAACAGATCCATTTCACGCCATTTTGGGTCTTTGATGTCCGTCCGTCTTGCTAGTTGTTGAGCACACTAGAAATCTCGAAGCGAATACATAACCGTTTTTATTAATATTTTGGACATGGTTATATTTTTTCTAAACATAAACGAAGATATGGTGAACCGGTCCACCCTGTCTGGTTCATACTCCAAAAAGTGTTGAAAATAATGCTGAAAAATAAATTTGATTTGATCCAAACTTTGCATGTAATTGCAATGTAATTTTTATCAAACATGTGTCAGGATGGGCATTATTGTTCCACTCCTTTTGTTACCACAAAAAATGTTAAATTTTTAAATAATTTTAATTTTATATACAGCCAGGTTAAATCAGATACAGGGGTATCTGATTTAATACAAAGTGATATTATTAGGCTGGGGAAAAAGAAATTCATTATTTTTTTCGGTAGATGGCTGTGGTAAAATCGGAGAAATGATCGAAGTTGAATGGCATGTTAGCAGTCGTAACATCGCCCAGGAGCTAAAAATCTACCATAAAACTGTTTTAAACCATTTACACAAAGCTGGATTTAAAAAGAAGCTCGATGTTTGGGCGCCACACCAATTAACAGAAATAGATCGAATTTCCATCTGCGAAGCCAAACGGCCAAACGGAATGAGATAGACCCATTTCTTGAACGGATGGTGACTGCAGAAGCTCGATGTTTGGGTGCCACACCAATTAACAAAAAAAAAAAAAAAATAGATCGAATTTCCATTTGCGAAGCCAAACGCCCAAACGGAATGAGATAGATCCATTTCTTGAACGGATGGTGACTGGAGATGAGCGGTGAAGCACCTCAAACGGTGGCCAAAGCAGGACTAACGGTCCACTGGAAGGGGCTTATTTATTATGAGTTGCTTTCATATGGCCCAACGATAAATTCTAATCTCTACTGTCAACAACTGGACCGTTTGAAGATAGCAATTGACCAGAACGGGCCAGAATTGGCCAACAGCAGAGGTGACGTGTTCCACCAGGACAACGCTAGGCCACACACATCTACAGTGACTTGGAAGCTTGGTTGGGAAGTTTTAATGCATCCTCCATACAGTCCGGACTTGGCACCAAGCGTTTATCATATTTTTCTTGCATTGCGAAATGCAAGAAAATAAAACTCGAGTACACACATTTTCTGGTCCCGAAGTTTTAAGACATATTTTTCATACAAATCTTTACTTAATATGCGAACTACGAACATTTTTATAACGAACTATTTATTCGGACCCCACATTTAGTTTTAATAAATTTTGATTTGGGTTTATCGAATCCTCACAAAAATTAATTTTGACTCTAACGCTGGCAACCTTTACAAAATAATGTAAGGTTCGTTAAAGAAAAAGATAAGCAATTGTCAAAAAGTACACAAAGTCCACCAATTCCTAACTCAATATATAATTTTTTTCTGTTAAGCTTGGGTTTTGCCTCACCGAACGAACTAATTTGCTTGGTCCTTACTAGTTCGCTATAACCATACTCTACTCTACAATTACTTCTATGAAATTTGAATATTGAATACATACTCGATAAATCAATTTCCATCGATTCAGAAAATGCATATTCCATTTAACTCTGAATTTCCCATTCACAAGACATCTTAAGGGAACCCCACCCATTCTCGATTTTAATTTTTCAAGATTTTCAATGGGCTGGTAAATCAATACCAATGCTTGTTAAGGTTTGCATCTTTGCACATATATATTTGAAGATTTAAAAAAGAAGAAAAAAAATTTACAAAAAAATTTTGTTATTGTTTTGTTGTTGTTTTTTGTAATTAAAGAAAAGTCCTTATTTTTGATGGCGGGCATGATAACTCCTCACTGGATCATCGGAATCCGAAAATTCCAACGGTGTTAGAAAGAGTACATGTCTGGCTCTCGTATGAACTAGGATTATTGACTTCGCTCTAAAATTAACAAAATGGCGGACCTTTGAAAAAATATTTTTGAAAAATCGCCGAATTTTGACCAAAAACCAAGTTAAAAAATAAGGAAGATCTTCACCGATTGGCTTTATCCTAGTTCATACGATAGCTATACACACACAGAGAAACGTGTAAAAATTTGAAATCGATTGGGTTATTAGTTTTTGAGTTATCGTGCCCGCCATTCGCAAAAGAGAAAAACGCGTTTAAAGTTTGAGAATCCCTTTAGCCGTCACTTGATGCTGACACAATAAATCGGTTATATCTTCAAGAGTTCTTGAGATTTTCACTTGAAATTTTGTAGAGACATTCTTGTATTAGTGTAGAATCGAATTAAATCAAAAAAATTTTTGACCCCGAGAATGGGGGGGGGGGTCCCCTTAAATGATGTGTAACATAGATATGTTGTGTATGATGTGCATGAGAGGTCAGTTGTTAACATATTGCCCTGGAATTTATTCTTAATTGTCCAAAGTAAGTAAATACAATGCATGTATGTATGTGCATACGTTGTTTTTGCAGCATCACAATTAATTAATAATTCCCATTTTGATGTTAAAATGCGATAAAGATTATTATCCTGCTCGCCTGCGGTATGTCTCTTTTGATGATGAAATGCGACAAATGCGTGATGTAATTGGCATTTCACTGCAACCTCAGTGAGGAAAGTTTAAATAATTTATTAGCACAAATTACGCTTTGCCACAAGACGACGACGACATCAACATAACAAGAAAAGAGGAAAAGCGAAATACTAACAGAGGAACGCGAACGGAGGAATGAAATTGAATTAAAACAAGCCAATACAAGATACGGGTATTGGTGTGTGTCCAGCCACACAAAAAGTCAATAGTTATTGACATCAGTGATTTGCTAATATTGGTTTCTATTCAAGCGCAACATTTAATTGTGAATCATAAAAAAATATTAATTAATTAATAATTTTTTATGAAATATAAAACTTAGAGTTATGGATTTAATATTAATTTGTCTCTCTCCTTGAAAATAATTCGAGTTTCGAAATATCGAGAGTATATTGTTTTACTAATTACTGAAGAAAATCCAGTTAATAAATAAACCAAACAAAAAATTTCAGACATGATTGTTGACATTTATGTTTTCCCTTTAAAGGCAGTTGCATTTAGATAGGGAGTATTACCAATATTCTATAGTTAATTTTATTTGAAAAAAAATCTCTTTATAAAAATTGCCTCTGTGTAAAATATTTTCCACAAAATGATCATTTGGAAATTTTATAAAAATAAACCGAATAAATTTTGTTTCATAGAAAAGTCGTAAAATTTGTTTTTGTTTTTTTTTTATGTGTGTGTGGGCAGTACTGATTGGGTGTGTGTGTGTTTGGACGTACACTCGACTGTTAATTGGCACTCTGATGCATTTGTCATGTGCATGCGAGTAACACTTGTATGTTGTTGTTCTTGTTGTTGTTGCTGTGTGATTTCTTGTGTTATTAAAAGTGCTAATTATGATTTTAGTTTAAATGACAAAATGTTTTTGACATTACTGCGTTGATTTGTACAGATTTTACAGTCAAAATATATTAAAGACGTCTTTTTTGCTCGTCGTAAAATTCAATATGCTGGTTTGCGAATAAACATTTCGAATAAGTTTTATGTAATGGTGTTGATATTCAATCTAAAAAGTTCGTGGGAATTAAAATTGAATATGCTAGAAATCGATATATGATTTTTTAACACGAAAATGATTCGCTATGGGACACGTGTTTTAGCGAACTGGAAAGACGCTGTGAGGAGTCGAAAATAGGGATAAGTAAATCGGTTTTCGAGTAATCGATTAATCGGGTTTTGTATAGAAAAACCAAAAAGTCGACGTTTGCTTTTTGAGGAAATCGCAAAGTTGACTTTTTATAAAGAAAATCGAAAGTCAATCTTTTTCGAATTTCTTTATAAATACTTGCTTTATTATTTCAAAGCCCAAATTGCCCAAATATTACACATTTCAAAACTTTATTTTATTTGTTGAAAATAATTCATATAAACAATTAATTTTGCATGGGTTTAACAAAATCGAAAGATAGAAAAGTCGATTTTTTAGACAAAGGCAAAAATCGAAAAGTCCAGAAATCTAATTTTTGGTCAGAGGCAAACATTGAAAGGTGTAGAAGTCGACTTCTACGTTCGACTACGTATCTCTAGTCGAAAATGATGCGTCAATATTACTATGGGTCATATAAACTTTAGAGAATTCCATTAACGGCACTAGAAAATGAAAATCCGCCAGCTTGTGGCTCCATATCCCGATTTGTAAAATAATCGATCTTGACGACATTGAACCTTATTTATGACAAAAATATGTTTGGGTTTGTTGGTAGGTGAAATACCAACATCGAATTTTTTTTGCAGAAAAAAAATGAGAGAAAATGCTGTTTATTCCCAAAATTCAGATATTTGTTTTGGAATTGAAAATGTTTAGTTTTATTAAATTTATATATAATTGTCCTATCCCCAAATTTCCACAGTCTGTTTTCAGGCCTTAACAATAAACATTGCTGTCTCTCAAAAAAAAAAAAAAAAAAAAAAAAACTATCCTCGGAGTATTCTACTTTTTAGAAATTACCCGTCTAGTTTATTTTTTTTTTAATTGAATCCTAAAACATTTTTCGATAAAACGAATTTTAGCTAAACAAATAGGCTTGACAATAGATCATTCGTTATACCGGGCGTTGAATGGATTGTTATAAAGAAGTGCGACTGTACTTTACAGTTTTTATAGAACGATCATTTAGTGTGGGAATTTCCTCTTATGCTTTATAAAGAACAATTCCTCTGACTGTAATAATATTTTTTAAATATATATCGACGCCTCCGAACCATAGTGAGAAAAGTGAGTTTTTCAGTAGAAGCTTTCAAAGTATGGAAGTTTCTGTAATCGTACGTGCCATGCTAAGTGCTTTTTCGCTTATAACTTTGGTTTGGATTGGCCGATGATTACCAAAATTTCAGTGAATTTAAATTAAGGACCGCAGTATCTAAAAACGTTAAGAACTTTAAAACATGCTAAGTCGACTTAGCATACTATGGTTCGGAGGCGTCGATATACATATTACTATTATTATCACAATACTCTCAGCACACAATATTTACATTCGAATTAGCGTAATTGCGTATTATGTAAGTGGTGTGGACAAGGTTCGTGTGTTTGTTGTTTATCAATACTACTCACCTGCTTTGGTTGAGATATAATTGAAAAAGATAATCCAAATTTAGGGCCGTAATTTTTATAGATTTTAATCCAAACCAATGGGTAGAGAGAAATCAAAATATATATAATCCAATGATGGTGGGGTTGTTGTTGTTTTTTTTTTTTTTTTTTTGTAGATGGGAAGTTGTCAGTTGACGTCGATTTTTGGATTTTTGTTTTCAAAATTTTGACTGCCAATTCGTAGGCGCTGGTCACACCGAACACAGGCACACACAGAGATTTGTTAACAAAAAATAAATTTTTAAACCAATTTTGCACTGATGATTCAAGGAAATGGTACACCAATTTTTCAAACTCAAAACTCCTCTAAAACGTTTACACCATAAATTTTAAACGGCACATTTTCACAAAAAAATGTTTTGTTTTGCAGATACTTTCTGTTGTTGTTTACTTTTCTGTGTTATTTTGGAATTTTTGCGTTTCTTTTAATTTGTAAATCAATTGTATTTGATTTGTATGGGGGGAAGTGTATAGTGTGGTGTTGTTATATCATATATCCATATGTTTGCACAGATTTGTAGATGGACAGGTTCACAAGTAGGTATGTATGTTGGTTGGTTGGTTGTGGTTATTATAAGGCACTTGAAGATTATTCTATTTAATTTGATTTTCGTTTTATTGTAATTGCTTATGTTTCATAATTTGTTTTATTGTTGTTGTTGTTGCTAACTAACTACAAAAAATATATTTTATTTGATATGACACAATTTGCTAATTAATTAGTTGACTTGTACGGCACACTTGCATTTGACTTTGCCTCGGCAATGAATTATTTATAAACAATAACAGCAGCAATTTCTCAATTCTAACTTTCAATGCAGCAATTGCTTAATTTCAGCTTTGCTGTTTACTTTCTATGGAAATAATTTGTTATTTTAATTTATTTATCATATTTCGATTTTTTGAATTTTTTCTTCTTTCCTTCGCTTTGTTGTTTTTGTTGCTTTGCAAAAAATTTTACCGAATTTCCGAATTGTATTTTCTTATGTTTAGCGCTATATTACAAATATGTAACTAATGCTTTTATGATCAACTTAATGTTGCGAACCGCCGCCGCCAACTACTACAAATTCGCCAAGTGTTTGAGAGCGAGAACATCGACGGCAGCACCACCAGCGGAGCAGCAGCAGCAGCACCACCACCACCACTACCACTTCATTTGGCAAACGGCGCGATCATATTTTGCGCTCACGTTGCCGTTTTTTGGTAAATATTTGTTGTTATTGTTGTCGTTGTTGTTGCTGCTGATGGTGTGCCGTACGAGTGGGTCTGCCTCAATAAGAAATATTTTACGAATTTCCTATTTGAAAGAAGAAACAACAAAACGTCGAACATATAGTTTTACATACTACATACATATGTACATTGATCGGTATGTATTTGTGTGTCCTATAACACAATTCGCGCGGGCATGTGTGCAAAACATAGATTTGTGATGTAGCGGCGCACACATCGATACATACCCTATATAAGATGATATGGGCGCAATTGTTTGTGTTTGTGGAAGTAGTAGTTTGCGTACCCATCCCCACATTCCCATGCCAAAGAGATAGATACTCCTCTAGTAAGAGCCACTTAAAGATTTGCGTTTGTTGGTTTGCATGTGCGTATGCGTGTGTATCTATGTAAGTGTGTACGAATGATTTTGCAAATAGAATACGGCGCTCACACGAAATCGACGACGAGGCAGGCACACTGCCAGCAAACTCGCTAGAAAATAAACACCACACCGATCAAAAGAAGACAACGCCAAAGTAATAATATTATTTATTATTGAAAAGAGCGAATCTCTCTCCCTCTCTCACTCAGACTCTCTTTTTATTTGGCTTTGCAAAAGATACCACTCGTATATACCAATTCGATATGTAGTCCAAACCTACTGCTCGTATGGGGGCTACGTGTTGATGTGTGAGAGAATGTAGAGAAGCTCGCAATTCTGACGTAGTGTCACAACGACACGACCCACCAACTGACAAAAGCTACGAAGCAAATTGCCAAAAAAAACCTTGATACCGATCACCGAAAAGTACAACAATACAATCAGTAAATATTCGTACACACCGTCAACTATGGGGCACACACACGCACGCTTCGACGCCGAGCGCACAGTCGTTTTTTGGCGAGCTTAATTTTTACGGAGAGCAAATGAAAAATTGGCGTTAATGATAACATCGGTTCGTTTACGACAGTCGACAAACAACGATAATAGTGCGGACGTCGTCGACAACAGAGACCACCACCATGTGGTTTGTTGGATGGATGGTTGGTTGGTCGGGTGGTTGGTTGGTGGTGTTGCCGCTGCTACGGCTAATGCTCATCGTGCTGTTTGTTGGTGTTCATGACGATAATGATGATGATGACAATGAGTGAAGACACCACCGTCTTCAAACGCTGCAGTATCCAACAAAAGTGAGCAAATTCAAAGAATACACAATGGCCAAATTCAAACCAATATTAGCAGCAAACAGTGCTCAGCAAATAACTGCACCACAACTGTCACTGTCACTGAGAAGAGAGTCCGAACAATCAGAGACTTTGCAAATTTGCGTTGCGTTGTGTGAACCAGAGGCGTCTGCCTCTCACAACATCTCCCATGTGCGATTTTCAAACATTTGAGCATAGTGTGGCTGGCATAGTTCGTTGGTATATATGTAGGTACGATTAGCAGAATACACTCACACACACATATTATGCATGCAGCATGCTGAGTTAGAATGCGTTAAGATGACGTTGCTTGCCAAAATGTCTAAAGCCAAGATCATGGCATGGTTTATGAGCCACTTTAAATATGGAATGGCAAAATTAGATATACGAAACGGTGAAACGGCACTTCCGCTTGCATGGAGGACGATCATTAGAATTCATGTGAATGTCCTTGAATTGTGTTGATAGTCTTCCGTATTACTTGAATATTCTATGCAGTTTTTTGTTTGTTTGTATTGTTTTTCATTAGAAGTTACAATTCTAATAATGACTTGGACATGTCATACCTAAATATATTTTATGCGTGGGCAATGAACTGAAGGAAGATTTTATGATTTAATAGATTGTGAAATATATACGTATGTGTCTCAAGTTATTAAAAGAGCTAAAAAAAAAAACAAGGGCATAGACACATAATGCATTGTGGAACGATAGCTTGTTATAGAGAGATGTTCGAAATTGTGAACGCCATGAAGTTTAAAATTTTCAGACTATCAAAGATCAGGGCTCAAAAGTACATATAATTCCACAGAAGTTTCTAGATTTTAAAATAGCCATGCAACGCTCTGAAATGGTTTAATATTTAACTCTGTACTCCGGCCAAGTTTTTTACTCACTTCACCTAAAAATGGTTCTGACTCTAATAAATATACATAAATAGATTGGCAACATATCACTATGCATTTTTTTAGCAAGGTTATGTATCATCTCTTAACTGATATTACGGTTAATATCCGATATACTTTTTACCGAACATTTTTTATAATAAAAAATAATTCCACATATCAACATGTGAGTCGTTTATTTTGAAAGTGGTTTAAGTCAATTTATTCTTATACAGTAAAAACTCGCTAATCCGGATAATTGAATCCGGATTACCGAGATTTGGATTATGAGTTTTATTAATTGGTTTAAATTTATATTAATTTGGTGATAATTTAATTATTTTTATGTTTTTATTAAAAATGAAAATTATTCATTTCAAAAATATGAACTTTGAATATATAATAGGTACCATTTTCAATTAAATTTGCAACGATTTTTTTATTAAAATAAAAAGTAACGTATCTTTACAATCCGGATTTTTGAGTCAAATAGGTCAATCAATCCGGATTATAGGATACGCAATGGGTTGTGAAATGCAGTCCGGATTACCGAATAATCCGGATTGTCGAGGTCCGGATTATCAAGTTTATACTGTATTACAATATTTAAATGTTTGGGTTTGATTTGATTCATATTGTTAAGGGTTATTGATTTTGTTTTTTGTTTCGTGCCCTTAAACATGATAGAATATATAACGTAATATGTTTTGTAAACTTTCTAAAAAATCAAGATTTGTATCATAACCTAAAGTGAACTTAAACCACTTTCGACATAAACAATTCATATTTACTACACAGTCTACAGGATTAACAACAGGTACTGCTTCTACTCGAATTTTGTAGAAGGTAGAAAAAGCCCAATAAAAGAAAGGAAGGATTTCAAGATTTTGTAAGATTGAATTGGAAAAAAATTAAATAAAACTTCTTTAGTATTTTTTATGATATTCTATGTCATTTTGGCAAGTAGTTGGAGTACACAAATACAAGTACAGTAGACCACGGATATAAGAACATCCAAAGAATTCGAGAATTCTTTTCCTAAATAAGATGTTCTAATATCCGTGGTCTACCGGTATAGTCGAACTTCTTTATTACGATGACATTATGTGTAGAGCTAAAAGTACTACATATTATGTATTCATTTATAAACGAGTGATCAGACGCATAATCACATACTTATATTATTCCCTATATAGGTTGGTGTTTTTTATTCCATACCCAACATATTGTAATTTTAAAACAATAAAACGAAATTTCTAGATAACAAAAAACATCTGGAATTTGGTGATAATTCTCAAGACATTCGCAGCAAATGAGATCATTCCAAGTGTACATACACAACACCGATGCATACACCCATACTTATGTATGTATGCTCATGTGTGGGTGAAAGGGTTTTCTATGAATTTTGAAAACAGGATAGTGGCTGACTGTTAGATGATGCCGCCGTCAGAACCATTCTGTCATCCCCGTCACTATTATCAGCTGTATTCAGTACAGTTCTCGCTTTTTAGTAACTCGTAAAATTTATTGGTGCCCAAAAAAATTTTATTTTTTTTTGTATTTGAAATTACACCCAACCAACTGAACTGAGCAAAAAAAAAACACTCGCACACACAAACAAACATAGAAGTGAAGGCGCGCGAAAATAAAAACACAAAACTTTAAAATGGGCGAAGCAAGCCCATAAAAAACCCAACTTTGTGCAATTTTATTTTTCGCTGTTGTCGTTTTTTTTCATTTTCGGATTTTATTTTGTTTTATTAATTCGTTCAAAATGTATTTTGTGTGCTCTTTTTTTATAATGTTGTTGGTGCTATTGTTGTTGTTGGCGTTTTAGTGTTTTGCAAATGTGGATGTTTGAAGGTCAGCTTTACGACCCATAAGCGCATACTTATTTTTTGGTGTTCATTTCGTTTGCTTCGGTTTTGTTTTTGTACGGTCTTTATTCGCTGTTGGTCTTGTTGTTATTGTAAATTTGCGACTTTTTTATTTTTGGCATTTTTCGTTTGTCGCGGCCGTAGTAGCGTCACAGTCAGTCATCATCGCTGCCAGTGTCGCAGTACCAGCGCCAACAACTGCTGTCGCCGTCGCTCTTGTCAAAATTAGTTATAACTTTGTTTTGCTATTTTGCACGATTGTTGTTTTCGGTTTTTTGTATTTCATTTTTTTTTTGGCAATGATGATCGCTTGAGCTATAGCTAGCTAGCTAGCTAATGATGTGAGTTTGGGGCTGGTGTTGGTGGCAGCGGTCAGCTATAATTATGACTTCATTTTACAAGTTTTCGATAGTCCACTTCGCATGTGTATGCGCTCGTTCGAACGGACGAAGCCGAACATATATTTCTGTCCAAACTTAAAGATTCGCAATTGCAATGTGAATCTGAGTCGGTGTGTATTCGATGGTTTAGGGCTAGCTAGTAGCTCTTGTTCTTTTTTACACACTTGTGCAAATTTAATTTGTCGTCGTTATTGTCGTCACTCACATACACTGCCTGCTGTTGCTGCTGCCGTTGTTGTTGTTGTTGTTGCTATTGCTGCTGTTCACTCCGCGTTTGCTGGCTGATGGCAATGATGATGATGTGATGTGGTTCCTATTGCTCGATAAAGGTTGCATACCTCCGCATCTCCTCCCACAGCCGAAAATAAAACACTTCCATGTTCGTTCTTTTTTTGCATTTTGAGTGTTTGAATACGATATTATTATTGTTGTTGTTGTTGGTAGGGTGTGCTGGTATTTGTAATTTTTTGTTGTTTGTGCACGATTTGTACAATAAATAAATCGTCGTTTGTAAGTAAAAAATATGAATTCCATTTTGCCCTCTCGTCAAAAAGTTCGTCGGATATGTCCCTATGCTTCCCCCCGCTGGTTATTAATTTTTTTTTAATATACCTACATACATATATAATAAAAACAATGACCAAAAATGCAAGGGAAATACAACGTTGTCGGTTTTTATATAATTTCTATATTTTTTGTTGTTGTGGATTCTTTCTCTTCTAATCATTATGTGTGCCATTGATCTAATAAGTAGGAGGTTAAACAAGGGAAACATTCAGTAAATGACACTTATTACGTCGGTGAGCAGTACAATTGGCATCCTTTGCATTGGTGTGTGTTTTAGTCTAAGAAATAGACTGCCCATTTCTAGAATATTTCGCAAAAAAAAGTGTTCAAATATTAACTGGATCTTGTCCACGATAACATAAAAGCGTAATAAAGGAGGGACCATATAGAGAGCAGCTTCGATATTTACTTAGTTACAAAATATGTAAAATGGATAATTTAACAAATTCAATTGTTATCAGTCCCATGTCCGTCCGTCTGTGCATGTTAAAATGTAGACCTCGGATATAAGAACATCTTATATAAGAAAAACACGGACATACGAAAATGTTTCGCCCATATAAGAAAACAGTTTATTGTACAAAATAAATTCATATAAGAAAACCCCGCTTATAAGAACAAATTTCTCGATTTCTTTTGCATGTATGAAGAATAAAGAACTATGTACAGTCGAAGCTCGGTATAGCGAATACTCAGTTTAACGAATCGGGGATATAACGTAACAGCAAAATGTTACACGGACTATCGCAATAAACAAAAAAAAAAAATATATGTAAGCATATTACAGTTATTATGTTAAATATTGTATTTTATGTTAGAAATTCATTGAAATGTGTATTAACATTTTTGTTTTTAAGTAAAATTGCACCTTAAGAAAACTTCGCGATATAACGAATGGACCTGACAATATATCATTCTTTCTACCGGGCGTTCACTGTATTGTCAGGCCCATTCAATAAATCGAACCATTTATTATATTGCGAAGTTCTTTTAAGTTGATATTAAAAAAAACGGAAAAGCTACTTCACATTTCACATTTATTTACCAAAACATAAATAAATAAAGATTTAATTGTCAAAAATAATAATGACATGTACACATATATTTCTATAAGATTTTTTGCACCATTCCACTATGGCCCAGAGATCCAATTTTTTTGGCCATAATTAGAGCAGTGGGTTTATGAGATAATGAATATCAGATATAAAGATTTCGACGGCGTTGATTACGCAATATGAACCGAAAACGGCGGTCAAATTTTTAAAAGTTAAATTATTCAAATTATTTTTGAAAACATTTTGTAGAGCTATGACCACTGATTACAAATGTGAAAAAAATTTTGAAAATCAATTAAAATGAATTCAAAATGGCGCATTTAATATAAGCCATAAATATTTCATATTTGCGGTATTTAAAATCAAAATAGCATGAAATCGTATTTTTTATGTATTACGGTCCCAAAATTCTGCACAGAGAACATATCAAGGCGTCGGTTGACACTTGTGTAACTCAATTTTTGGAATAAATTGTATTTGTAACTTTTAGATACGAAATTTGTATAGATTTTCTTTATGAAGTCGAAACCTAAGTTCAATAATGTCAATATAAGCTGTCGCCTAAGCCGATAATTGCATGAAGGTGGGATCGGGATTAGTCCGATAATTACTTTGTGACACATTTTCATTTTTGTCTGATAGCTTATGATGTGCCATTTTGAGTATGATGTTTTTTATTTTATCTCATAGATACATTTGTAGATCTTATTAAGGGGTAAAATATTGCCGAAGAGTGGAAATCAACACTTCGAGTTGTTCACGTGAAAATGGGTTTAAACTCAAACCTTAGCTAATAATTCAAAACCCAGCTAGGAGTTTTCTTCCACCATCACAGTGTTATGCACAACTTAAAATATATGAATATTCCATATAGTGGGGATCTTGAAAGTAGTCAAAAAGTAGACTTATAGCCTCTTGACGTTAAGCCAGCGATATATAATTCAAATTTATATATAAATTCATTCTCCATCCCCCAAAGACCACCCCACGAACCACATATAGCAGTATCCAATGTTGTATACCTATGTTTACGGGTGCGACCCAATTTGACTCATACAATGGTTTAAAAGTCAATAGCATATTATGGAATACACTGCCATTTCCAATTAGGCCTAGCCAATATTCAAGTAGCACATGGACTATGAAAGTAAAAAGTAAAAAATAGAGAAAAAGACGAGATCTTGACATTTGGTGGAGGGTTGGATGGTTGGATGCGTAAAAGAAGAAATTTTACAATGTGCAAAGTTTAGATTAAATCGGTAATTCCTCGAGAGTTATCGTGCGTAACCACAAATATTAAAAACTTTTATATTTCAGGTTTTTACAAATTATGTGATATAAATGAATTGTCGTACAAATATCCCTCAAATTTTGAAGGATATAAATTAAAATATCAAGTCTACCTAAATTAAGTGCCAAATAATATAAACGTATCGAAATTCAAGTATATTATAACATATGAACAGTTTGTTGCATATAATTTTTGCAACTATCTTTGTACATACATATATTTAAATAAATTTGCAATAACAATTGCTTTTGAAAATTCCAAGAAATTATGTAATTTTTGTACACAAACAGCAATAACAGAAAACATTCAAAATTATCAGAATAATATTAAAAATAGCGTGGTTATATTTTGTATTAATTGACACAATAAGGTCTCAAATAAGATGATCTACTGATTGTTAATTAAAGTCCCTGACTAAGTAAATATGTTTTACTTATTAAAATCGAAGTAGAATTTCTATGTATTTTTGTAATTCACTTTATACAATTTTTGGAATTTTGTTTTTGCGTAATTTAAGTGGTCTATAGTCACGAACATTATCCTTAGAGTATTTCATCACCATAACATATTTTTTCATATATAAATTTGTGTGTATGTATACACATAGATTTGCACTACATGACCTATTAATTGATAACTAAAAGTATCCCAGTAAATGAATGCCTTAATTATTTCATTTTTAATGGATTGATTATAAGATTCGTTTGCAATCTGAGATGGATTATCAGAAATTTTTAGCTTCGTTTGTGAGTTTGAAATTTTCCTTCTTTTTGAACTGAGATGATTTATTGCTTTGCATTTTTCTCAGTCTTATTCATGTAAACTAAAATGCACTATTGACACTCTCTATTGGCATGGCTCGGCATGGCATGCAGTTCACTTAAATGAGCATAGCTATTGGACTAACTGATAAATATAAATCCAGGCACTTTGAGAATTGCCTGTTCATTTTACGCAAACACTAATTTGTTATCAACACATTAATTGGGTTTGGAATTTTCATCCTTCTATACGAAATTTGTTAGATTACGTATGAATTTCACTTTCATTAACTTACATTCAGTTTGCAGATATTTATTTGATTTCAATTTGTTATCGAATTCGAAATTGCTGTTATCATTGTTTTTTGTAAACAATTCAATTGAATGATTTATTAGAGATATAGAAAAAACAACAAAAGTACACTGTGTTTCTCTCTGTCTCGTTCTCTTTCCTGTTCCCGCTTGGGGTAACCAGCCAATCACAACACTTAAGATATAATCCTTGAGATAGATATTCGTAGGTATGTATTTCACATTGACTGTCTGCAAAAATTAATGATGGATGAGGGCACAGTTGAGCAAGGTTCAAGCTTTCAAATCATTTACAACATGTAAGGTGTAATGTTTAATTTATTTTATATTTTTAGTTTCGTATTCAGTTTGTGTTGATCGATGGTTGCAAAAATGCATTTATTGCAAATGAGGAGAACAAAAAAAAAGCAAACAAAATATAAGAAACCGTGATCAACGAAATAGCGCACAATCTGCACCACTAACAAACGATTACTCAATAGAATTACACCGCACGCCGATTAGAAAAGAACTGAACGCAATCTTCAGGCGGCCAAATAAAGTTCTTGATTACGACGACTAACTAAAAAATAGCAACAAAACAATTCAACCTAACCAAACCAAACAAGCCAACTACAACAACAAATGCCATACTAACGACAACGGCATCATCGCCACCAACATCATCATAATCGTCGTCGTCGTCATCATCATCATCACCATCACTACATCAACAACTACAACAGCAGCAGCTGCTGGCGCAACACAGCCAGCCAGCCAGCAGCGCCAACAACAAATTGCAAATTATTTAATAAACAACATATACGCCGTTGCAACAACAACAATGACAAACACGAACAACACAAAAGATCTACAAAATATATGTTGTTGTGCAAAAAAAAAAAAAAAAACAACAAAAAGCGAAACACAAAAGCAAAACAACAACAAAAAAAGAATAGCAATAATAATTTGATTTGGAAAAAGAGCCACCACGGGGGCAGGGGGTGAATGGCACAAACTTAGAACATTTTGCAAACATTACTGAGAAGAAAACAAAATCGAACGAACGGGAGAGATAGATAGAGAATAAAGCGCACACCGACACACACTCACCCCGCTTTGTTCTGTTGAAAGGGAGAGCAGAACATTGTCATGTTCGGATCGAAAATAGAAAGATAAACTTCAAGAGCTTACAAAAGCCTATCACTGTTGTACATACAACGAACATAGGTGCCTATGTATGTTTACATGTGTTTGACTGTGTGTGTGTTTCTGCTTTAGTTACTGCGTTTGGTATAGTGCTGTGCAGAATTAAAAAATCGTCGCCGCCGCCACCATCATCATCGCCATTACCATCCAAATAAATTAAGTAAAACGCACATTGTTAGATACTTTTTGCGTTACTACTGCACACACACACGCACATTTTGCATGAGAGTCAATGCGTCGCTGGCTTCGTCCGCCGACCGACTCCCAAGAGTGGTGTGGAAATAATGCGATACAACGTGAATTCAAAATTAGGACACGATCGTCATCAAATAAACATTCTCACAACCGAACCGAGTGTATAGTGGAGGACTTACTACAGTGGTTGCAGAACAAGTTACTCAGAGTGCTAAGTGGCTGCCACATGAAGTAGAATAGTTTGCAATGCATATACAGAAACACTGTCTGACGCCGTCGCCAATTGCCACCGATTGCCTTGTGGCAGAGACGTTGCCGATGATGACCAGAATTCTGCTGATCTACAACAATGTAGTAAGTGGAAGAATGGTGATGGTGGCGGTGCTGCTACATTTGTAAATTACTGTGCAGAAGTGTTTGTGCGAATTTTTTTGCCAAACAAAAAAGCTTTTCTTCTGCCATCACAGCCCAACCTTTGTGCCTTCGAGACCTACCAATGATTAGAAGACACTCAATCTACATAAGAGAAGATGAGAAAGAACATCATGTATATTTTCAGAGAGAAAGAGCACACTACCCCACAATACAAGATGCCACTTCGTTTTGTTGGTTTGTGGTTCGTCATTGTTGAGGAAGATCAAAAATGCCTCGTTACTATCTTCGAGCAAATGATTCGTATTCATGAGGTAGCTGTTGTTGTTGTTTATCACTGAGAAAGAGAGCAAGAAATCAGACAAACAAACAACTTTCGTTTGTTTGCATAGCACAGCACAGCGTTGAACAGAACAGCAGAGTATGGGCAGCACTCGATGGGAATTCACCAACGACGACGAACAAATTTATTAGAAACAATTAATTGTGCGAATGCTAAATGCTGTTAAGTTTGTAAATTACTTCAATTAACGCAGCCAGCTATCTGGTAGCTCGACTGCTAGTTGAGTATAGTAGCTGAAAGGGATAGGTAGGCGGTAAGGGGTAGGAAGGTGATAGTGAGCATTGATGTTAGTCGTTTAACAACTCAACAATTATAGCAAAGGCACACACAGATACACACGCTCTTCCAGTATCGTAAAAGATGTCGTCATAACAATGCTTCTCATTGATATCATCTAACAAACAAACAAAAAATGTAAGAACTTTTTTTCAATTTGTGTACACAATACATGCAAAATAGAACCGAATATAAGTACATACCTATAAAATACGAAACACTCAAAACAAGGGATAGTATTTTTTTTTTATTATTTATCAGTTATGACGTTGTACAACGAATCTGAATGGTTTATTTCTTTAAGACAAACCCACAAAAAATCGTCTTTTTTGTCTTTTTTTTTGTGGCACATCAATGATTTTTCGGACACATATAGAGAAAACTGTTCTGATTCCGAAACCGTTCGCGATCAAATTTTTGGTTGATGCGCGCAAAAGTTATCGGGGTTTTAATTTTGGGCATAAGAAAAAAATCTTAAAATTACGCCGTTTATTATATTGACCAAAAACGTTGATATATATCTTCCTCCGTAAAATAAGAATATGAATATATTAAAATAATCACGATAAAGTTGCACATATTCGCGAAATATGAGAAAAATAGAAAAAATATAGCAGATTACATCAATATTTTCATTATATTAATGACATACACACACCTAAAAATTAATTTAAAAATATCTACATAATCTAAACACCACGATGAATCAAATGATATCAAAATCACACAAGTCCGTGTAGAGGTTTGTAAATCACAGCGACAACAAAACAAGATATTGAGGAAAACAATTGGTTTTTGGTTCGAAAAAATAATGTCATCATATTTATTTTTTTTAATTTTATACAAGAAATTTCAGAAAATAATGTTGGGGTTATTCTTTTATTTTACCCGAATTTCGCCGAAAAATTACCATATATGAAAATAATCACTTTTTGTGTATAAGTATACGCCTTGCGGATTATATCAAGACCCTTGCGATAAATTTTAGAATTCTATAAATAGGAATAAATCTAAAAATAAAATAATATTATGAAATATACATTTTAAATTGCGTGTAAATCGCGTAATTCTCAAAATCATTTGATGCGCATGCGGTTTCCAGGAAGTACTGAAGTTTATCTTCCAATCCATATATATTTTGCGAAATTTCATTTGACGGCTAAGATGTGCCGCACATTACATTGAAGTAACCAAAAAATCGTAAAACGCGAATAATTGCCGAAAACTCCATATGCCATTAATGCGCATCCGATTTCGGTGTGCACACTAAAAAAATACATCGATCTATACCATTTCAATGTGGTCCATTAAGAACCATGGATGTGCCAGCAAAATATATTTTTGAGATAAATTGCGTACATCTCTCTTACGGCTGAAGTTTTTAAAGTTCTCTTTTCGAAAAAGATCAAAATCCGTATGAGGTCATTTATTGAAGCGGAAATGATACACAGAAAACGCAAATAAATTCGCGATATTTTCAAAAACATTTTTTGTCAAATTTCGTGTTTTTGGAAGCCCAGTTCCCGCCGTTCTAGTAGATGGATTTTCACGAAGAAGATTTTATATCATCCGCAACGTAAAAAACCTTATTGATCGCGGGTACCCATATCATTCAGTTGACAGATCTAAAAATTTGGCCCGAAAAATAGGTTTTTTAGAAATTTGATCGCACAAAATTCGCACCTTCGGATGAGTATTACTCTGAAGCTGTGCATACTACATACACAAAATACATATCAAATTACGCAGATTCGCGACTACAATAATCTTATAATCGATTTTTATAAGTTCCTGTTTGCGTATTAAAGCTAGAAGTAAAATTAAAAAAACACTCAAAATCGAGCTTCAAAATGTCAGCATCATTTAAAGGTAGATGCTGTTAAAATTTTGAAAAATGATACATAAGGGGCGTAGTCCCCATTTTGTTGGCTTCTAGTTTTATTTTGACACGAAGACCGTGCAATGAGGGGCTTAGTCACAAATCGATAGAGAACATAAAAAAACTGGTTCGCCTCAACGTGTTTTTACACATTTTTTTACATTAAAGTAGACACAGCTTCCACCAAAATAAAGTTTAGAGGTCAATATCATGAACAGTTTGCAACGACAGATCAATTAACCCAAAACTATTCACTTTTATTCATATACTTAAGTAATTCCCGAGTTATAAAGGCGTGAACCTCCGCTTCAGCTATATTAAAAAATTGGCAATATTGCCCATATATTTTATTTGGGAATGATATGCAGGTTTGTATTCAAAATCGTTAGGTACGTTTGGACGGTTAATAGCTGCGTTTTATGCGTTTATGGTTATATATCTTTCAACTAAATCCAACAACCAAACACCGGAAATTAGTATGAATGCATAGTTAGGTTCTTAAATGACAACGTAAATTTAATTTCTGATCTCCGGACCAATTATCGGGACTGCATCTTCCAGTCAAATGAATAGGCTTAAAAGTGCTACGATCAAACATGGGACTTAATTCGAATTATAATCTTGAAAAAGACGGAGAATATGATGACTGAAAATAGGTAACAAAGAAACTAGGTATAACATTTCTGGAGACGGTGAAGTAATAGAATATTTTATTTGTGGAATTACAATGTTTAATATTTTAGCCACTAATATTATTCTTTCCTACGATATACGAACTATGGGATATACGTTTTCTCCATATCATGGGTTTGTTTTCTATTTCTGGTATATGATATTATTTCTGGTCTATGATTGCTGAGATTCATTACGTATATAGTCAACTGTTGCACTGAGTCTATGAAAGAAGCCCTATCTTCGGAAACAGGGTGGGTTTGGTAAAAAATTGCGACATTCAATCAATTTCAAATTTTAGAGGAAAAAATCAATTTTTCAACATTACATTTTTAAAAAATTTTTGATGGCATTCAATACATAGCATATTGATAAGAAAAAATTAAAAAAGTTGTTACTGTTGGCAACTCTTTGTATGTACAAACAGCTGTTAATATTTACATTTTCGTAAAATTAAAAACGTGTTTTTAATAATATATTCTTTGCAATAAATTTTGCTAAATATAAATTTTGTATATTTTACTATATAAAAATACACTATGTTAATGTTTGTTTTTGATATATTTTTTTAATAGCTTTTTATAGTTTTATCGTTTTTTTGTGGGTCAAAACTAAAAATATAACAAAGTGTTACAGAATCTATATATATATATATATATATATATATATATATATATGTGATGGTTTGTAGAAAATCCTAGTTTTATGTCATGCTAAAATAAAATTATATAAAAGAGTACGCACGAAATCGACAGTAAATGAAGGAAAGATAATATGTATTAGAGCTTGGAATTTATTTATTTTTTTGACCCAAATGGGATAGACTTTCCAGAAATGAGAAAACATTTAGAAGTACCTATATATGAAGTATTTTGTACACTGGATTTTGAAGAATCTATCCTAGTTTTGAGCTACGGGTCTGATGGTTCAACCGGTCACAGATATTTTTTAAAAATACTTCAAATAGTTTCGATCCGTCCCTTCTTTTGACATCAGTCATTTCAATAAATGGGAATCGAAAATATAAAATTATAGCCAACTTGGTTGAAAAAACATGTTGAGTAATGGGGTATACCGTTATATGGCGGCTACCCGAAAAACAAGTCCAATAATGATCTTTTTGGTAGGGAGATGTTCTATACAATTAGAACCCAAAATATCAAATTACAGCCAATTTAGTTTAAAACCGAACCAAACGTCCCCAATATACCCAACATGCAGGGGGTGTGTCCCACCCATTTTTTCACAAATACATTTAAAATCGTGATTTCTGACATAGTGGAACAAATAAAATATTCAATACGCTTCATATGAAATTTACAAATTTTTAAAAAAATTGAATATTTTGAGACGAAGGTACCAGAAGGACTGGGCCCATATTCGCAATCCTAAAATTTGATTTAATTATGTAATTTCATTCGAAATATCTAAAACGAATTTGGGGTTAAAATAAATAATTCAACGACGAATTTTTCATCATATCAAAGTGTGTATGCCATCATTAGCCCTAAGACTGGTGGTTATAACAATTTCCATATGCTTGTTAACAAAACACCATAGATATTGTGGCGAAAGTAAGCAAATATCAGTTGATTGACAATTTTTGACCAACAAATCAAGTCGATCTAGAAGTAAAATCTAAACACGCTAACCATACATATTACCTGTTTTCTGTTTTCGTAATAACAGTTAAAATACTGAAAAAAAGAATAAATATCAACAATTTACAAAGCCCCACATCTCTAATAATCTGTGATTTGTTTTCCTTTTTAGTTCAATACACAATTAGAAACATTCACACAGTTGCTGCATTGCACCCTTACCCCTCCACACCTCTACATTTGTAAAATATTCTACCTGTCCGACCGAAAATCAGGTAAATAAACACCGTTCAAAGAAATCGAAAATGAAAATGAAAAAAAAACCGAAACAAATCTTGATACGTTTGCTCTGGCTTTTGGTTCCACCACCAGTGGCCATCGAGCGTTGCTGGCTGCTGTTTTTATTATTGTGCCGACCCGTTTGGCATTTAAGTAAAGTGTCAAAGTACTCGCTGCAATAACGCCGAAAATGACATTGACAATAAAGAACACAACACTTATTTATGTATTTAGCCAAACAGCCAGTCAGCCATCTAGCCAGCCAGTTAACATTACAAACAAGCATCATAGATAGCTGTAGATGGAGACAGCATTCAGTCTGACATGATACACAAATGATGATGATGATGACGACGACGACAAGAGTAAGCGCGACGAAAACGACGACAAGCTTACAAATCAAAGACAAGTACGTTTGAGACGGCGGGCAACTGTCGTTAAAGGCTGTCCAGGCGGACAACAATTTGCGGCTTCAAAAAGGGAAGCTTAACGGAATCAATGGTGCCCACTTTAATTACGCCTGACTGGTTGTCTACGGGTCGGCCGGTCGGTGGGCCCTGCCTTTATGTGCTGCTACTCTACAGCTGGCCTTTTGAATGAGAAAAAACCTCAAGTTTTTCTTTGCTTTGCTGCATTCCTATTTTCGTCTAAAGTCTGAATTACGTTCAGAAATTACACAAACACACCTCGAACACAGAAGAGTGCACCGAACAAATGCTCACAAAAAGCCAGTCGATTTTTTTGTGCAAATGCGGTGACTTCCCTGCTGCCGTCCTTCCCACCCTGCCGATGGTCCAGCCCACAAAGGCTACCAGGCAAACATTAGAGGGTTCTCACGATTGTTTGTTTGGGCAAAAATCAAACAAACTGAACTTAGACGAGTTTTTTGTCAGCTTCTAACCGAATGTCGGACACAAACTGATATGATATTATTGTTGCTTTTGTTGTTGTTGGTTATGATCTTTATTTCGGCTTTTCTTACAAGCTGACGCTATATGCTGGTGAATTTTTTATTGTTTTTTAAGGTTCGAAACTGCACAGCAGACCTGGTGTATGGCTGTGTGTGTGTGTTAGCACCACATTTTGAAGCAGCCGCGGCAGCAACAGAAACAACACAATTATTTTGTGTCAAGGTCTGTACTCGATTACTGAAAAAGGAGTTTTGAGTTTTTTGTTTGTTTTGTTTTATTTTTTAATTTTTCAGATCTCAGTTTAGATGAATTTCATGATTTGAAAATAGAAATCGCATTGGTTGCAAGAGGCTGAAAGTGGGGTCGGCTGTATTGCCAAAGCAACGGCACGAAATAGCCATTGACAATAACGAAAAGAAACACCATTTAGAGCAACAAGTTTGCCATTTGGTGGCAAAGCTTGCAACGATGTCATGCCAGTCGAAGCATGTGAAGCCCTGATAATATATCCCACATATGTTGCTACTGCAATTAATTTGCCAAATAGAAGTTAATAACGTTATTAAGTCAGAATATTATTTTGTATGGTTGGGTTTAAATGTGTTTCTGAAATTTAAACTTTTAAAATTACCAATAATCAAATGATCAGAGTTATATAAACATACCGCAATTTTTTAACAACGGGATAGCGATATATGTTAGACTTCTTGAATAGAAGAACGCCGAATTTGCTGCAAAAATAGCCCTTGTGAACATAATTGAGAAACAAATTAAAGTGGCCTCAAGACCCTACCTTTTATGCATACAAAATATTTGGAGATTTTAAAATGGCGTATTCCGAAGTATAAGCCACACCTATTGAGGGAATTGAGAGATTGCATCTCTCCTCATTGGGCACATTTTTTCGCTTTTACAACAAGACGAATAAATAGAAAGTACCGCGTTCCAATTTTTACTAAACTCTTTGTACTGGAATAGTTCTTTCGTATTCTGCGACAAATTGTCTGCTTCGCTCAATATTGAATTTTACAAATCACCATTCTTGCCATCCACATTGGGACAAATTTATATTCTCCACGCATCTGTACATACAGACAATGCTGATTACACGACTAAATGATATTCTATGAATCTTTTGAATACAATTCACCAAATTCGCATTTGGATTATTCTGGCGAACTGGTTCCAATGAAAATCATAACAAGAACAACAACAACAACAACAACAACAACAACGATGACGATAAGTATATTCAAATAATACGAGCGATAACAAAAAATCCGAGTAAAGCAAATTACTTGTTTTTTGATTGTAAACTACATGCTTACCATAAAAGCGTGTTATTCAATTAATATGTAATGCCAAAATATGTAAATGTCCCTAGTTGACTATTGAAATATGTGGGGAGGTACAGCCGAACTTCTCTATAATTAACATGTGGATAATGAATACAATAGGTGTTAGTAAATTGAAATTCTCACTCAAAACAACGATTTTTCTTTATAAGAGAATACGGAAACTCCAGCAATGTCAAACCTCATCGTCGGAATGTACAAGTTATGAGCGTTTAATGCCGCTGAACAGAATTGTGTAAAAATGTCTGGAACTTTATGTCAGCTGTTTAAAATTTGCAGATCGAATATGGCATGATCTACGCTCATTGACATAATTTTAGAGTCTGCTATATTCGATAGAGATATTTATATAATATAAATGTTTTTGAGACTACATACAGTCGAAATCGTTTTTAACGACTTATCGGTATCCAAAAGTCCCGAGAATAGTTGTTCCCTGTATATACTCTATACTCAAGAAATGTCTCTTTAACAACACTGATTAGAAAAATGTTTAAATTTTTTCAATCGACCCCTTCGAATATTTCCATAAGATGTTTACGTTCGTACGTGTATGCGTACACTCTTCATATGATTGACAGTATTGTACCATACCAACCGTTTATGACAACCAGTCATAGCCAAAAAGGTAAAACCCAATGGTCCCGTTATATGTTGGCATAGCAATAGAAACAATTGTGCGTTTTACATTGTAAACGCAAATAGACAAATAGAAATAAAAAGTACGCACGCCCGTCGAATGCTAGATACTTGAACTTCTAAATGCGTAATAATGTGCGAACACATTAACAAAGCAAATATGATAACATTAGATCACGCATACATACATGTTACATACAGTCAACTCTCGATAACTGTAATTTTGCATTGTAACGTATATTTTTATGAACTCCTGAGATGAACGGATTGACAGGGGAGAATTTCTTTTAAATATTTCAGACATGTTGTTTTATTATCATTACTAGCAAAGTACCCGCTACTTCGTATGCGGAAATGGAATAAAAAAATATTTCATATGGAAATCATGAATACCGTATAATTAATTGTACTATAGTTCTGAATTCCACCTCTATTCCTACATTTAATATCAAGTTTATTACCATTAAGTACTCTTCATACACATAAGCACTATTTTCCGAAATTCACACTTTAGCATGTACAGGTTTCACATGTAATTCCATTTAGAACTTTTCGAACACATAAGTATACATTTTCAAGACTACCTCTATACCGTCACCTTCACTAAATTTAGTACCAAAAACGCTTTTGTCCTTCTGTCAAACTCTCTGTCAATGACCAACATTCTAAATTTTAGGTTTCCAGCTCTCTCCGTTACCCAAATTCAAATTATTCCAAATTTAGTGAATTTTCTATTCTATTTACTATTGGTACACATAAATACGAGTTTCCAAAGTTGTCTCCAAAGCTCAATACTACACTTCAACAGTAATCTAAGTTCCAAATCTCAAGGTTCAACCAAATCCAAATTGTTTCAAATTTAGTACCATTTAGTAATTCTCATACTCATAGGTAAGAATGTCTAAAACTACATCAATCCTATACTCTAAAAGTATTTTTACTTCCACCAAAGTCCAAACTGTTCCAAATTTATTGACTTTAGTGTTTTTCTTTCAAATAGTCCAAATTTAAGAATTCCAGCTCTGTGTGAAACCATTCCGCACTTTTCGTACCCATATACCAAACCAATCTCAATATTCCAAACCTGCTTTTAATCGTAAGTCCAAATTTAAGAATTTCAGCTCTATCTGTTCACTAAACTGTACCATATTTGGTACCATTCAGTACTTTTCCTACACTCCCAGAGTAACTTAAGTTGCAACTTTCAGGATTCGAGTTCTACCCGTTCACCAAAGTCCAAATTGTACCAAATTTTTTGGTTGTCGTACCCAAAGTACAAATTTCCAGAAATACCTCAGTCATGCACTCCAATAACAGCCTTAGGTCCACATTTAAAGATTCCAGCTCTATTCGTTCACCAACATCCAAATTGTACCATTTATACGTATGAGTTTCTAAAACTGCCTCAATTTCCCACTGAAACATTAATTTTATTCATTAATTTCAGGATAACAGCCCTTTTCACATAGATCCAAATTGTAGCATATTTAGTACTTTTCGTACTCATGAGTTCGAATTTCCAACACTGTCTCAATCCTTTGCTATAAAAGTAATTTTATTTTCAAATCCATCCATCTCTATCCATTCACTCAAATCTAAATTGTACTAAACGTATCACCATTTAGTACACATAATTACGTATTTTTAAAACTACCTCCTCTACCTCATCCTACACTCCAACCTTATTTTTAAGTCCAAATATTAGGATTCCCGCTCACACAAAACGAATTGTACCATATTTAGTACCATAAGTACGAAATTCCAATACTTCCTTAATCTTGTAATTTTAATTCCAAATTTACGTTTACTATCTCTATCCGTTAACTCGAATCAAAATTGTACCAAATTTTTTTGCCATTTAGTGCACATAATGACGAAAAATTTCCAACATATCTCAATTCTGCACTCAAACAGTAATATAAATTCAAAATTTCAGAATGCAGCCCTATCCGTTCACACATTTGTAAGCTTTTCGGTGCCATTTAATACTTTATGTTTCTATAATTAAAAATTTCCCAAACCCTACACTCCAACAATAATTTTAATTAAAAAAGTTGGGAGTCCAGCTCTATCCGTTCACAAGTAATTAAATTGTACCAAATATAGTACTATTTAGTACACATAGGTAATATGCTTCCATATCTAAATTCTATATTCAAACATCAACCATTAGTCCAAATTATGGGTTTCTAGCTCTCTCCGTTCATCCAAATCCATCTTGTGCCGTTTAGTACTTTTAGTACACATAAATACGAGTTTCCAAAGATGTCTCTCTTCAACAGAAATCTTAATTCCAAATTTCAGGTTTTCAGTTCTATCCTTTCAAGCAAAATCCAAATTGTTCTAAATTTAGTACCTTTCGTACCAACAACTACGAATTTCATAATCTACCTCAGTCCTACACTCCAACAGTCATTTTAATTCCCAATTTGAAGACTTCAGCTCTATCTGTTCACCTAAACCCAACTTCCACCAAATTTAGTACCATTTAGTACTTTTCGTACAAATAAGTACAATTTTTTACAGCTAATCCCGATTATCAAGATTCCATCACACTCATACACACTCAACTGAATGTAAATAGTACGAAATGTAGTACCATTTACACTTTTTATACACATAAGTACGAATGTCATAAACCATTTCTGTACATAAACACCACTTCTCAACCTGTATTCCATTTAAAATGTCAAGATTCCAGCTATATATGTTCATTATATATACAATAGGAACTAAATTCAGTAAAGTTTAGTACACTTATAGGTCGAATTTCCAAAAACCCTTTTGCACATCTTTCTAACTTTCCATCAGTGACCAACATTCCAAATTTCAGAATTCCAGCTATTCCCGTTCGCTAATAAATAGGGTACCATATTTGGTACATGTTAGTACTTTTCGTACCCTTCTACTTCCAACAAAACTTCCTGCATATCCCGATCCTACACTCCCATAATGATTCCAAATTCAAATTTAAATGTACCAAATTTAGTACAAAGTAGTACGAATTTCCAATACTTCTTACTAAACCCACACCCCCACAGTTATCCTAAATCCACGTTTCAGAATTCCAGCTCTATCGGTTCATCCACAATTCAATTTGTACCAAATTTAGTACACTGTAGTACGAATTTCCAAAACTTCCTACTTAACCAAAACCTACACTCCACAGTGATCCTAATTCCAAGTTTCAGAATTCCAACGCTATCGGTTTACTCACAATTCAAATTGTACCAAATTTAGTACACAGTAGTATGAATTTTCAAAATCTCTTACATACCCTAACCCTACAACCCCACAGTGACCCCAAATCCAAGTTTCAGGATTACAACTCTATCTGTTCACTCACAATTCAAATTGTACCAAATTTAGTACACAGTAGTACGAATTTCCAAAACCTCCTACTTACCCCAAACCTACAACCCCACAGTGATCCTAAATCCAAGTATAAGGATTCCAATACTATCGGTTCGCCCACAATTCAAATTGTACCACATTTAGTACACAGTAGTACCAATTTCCAAAACATCCCACCGAACCCAATCCTACAACACCACAGTGATCCTAACTCCAAGTTTCAGGATTCCAGCTCTATCGGTTCACCCACAATTCAAATTGTACCAAATTTAGTACATAGTAGAACCAATTTCCAAAACTTCCTACATACCCCAATCCTACACCCCCACAGTGATCCTAAATCCAAGTTTCAGGATTCCAACTCTATCGGTTCCCCTACAGTTCAAATTGTACGATATTTGGTACACAGTAGTACGAATTTCGAAAACTTCACACTTAACCCAAACAGAGATGCTAAATCCAAGTTTCAGGATTACAACTCTTTCGGTTCACTCACAATTCAAATTGTACAAATTTAGTATACAGTAGTACGAATTTCCAAAACGTCCCACTTAACCCAAACTTTCACCCCCAGAGTGATCCTAAATCCATGATTTAGGATTCCAACTCTATCGGTTCACCCACAATTCAAAAAGTACCAAATTTAGTACACCTTAGTAAAAATTTTTAAAACTTCCTACATATCTCGATCTTACACCCCAACAGTAATCCTGACTCCAAATTTCATGATTCTAGCTCTAGTGGTTCGCATAAAATTCAAATTGTACCAAATTTAGTACCATTTAGTACCCATGAATATAAATTACTGAAACTGAGTAAAAAAATTCCAAAACTACGTACATTCCCAATCATACACTCCGACGGCAATGTTAAATTCCTACATTTTGAAATTCCAGCTCGATTTGTATCTCCAAATTAAATTTGTACCAAATATAGTATCATATAGTACTTTTCGTACACATGAGTACACGCTTTCAAAACCATCTCCTTAAATAGACTCTACATCTCATCCCTAAGTCGCATTCCAAATTTCAAGTTTTTAGCTCTATCAATTCACATGCTACGAAATTGTACAAAATTAAGTACATTTTAGTACTTTTCGTACCCTTCTATTTCGAATTTCCAAAAACCCGTTGGTACATCTATCCTACACTCAGCGACCACCAATCCAAATTTCAGAGTTCTAGCTCTACCGGTTCGCCAAATACAAATGGTATCACATTTAGTACTTTTTAGTACTTTTCGTACCGTTCTAGTAGGAATTTCCAAAAACGCTTTTGTACATCTTCCTAACTTTTCATCAGTGACCCACATTCCAAATTTCAGAATTCTAGCTCTTCCCGTTCGCCTAATACAAAGGGTACCATATTTGGTACATTTTAGTACTTTTCGTACCCTTCTAGTTCGAATTTCCAAAAACCCAGCCTTATCTCACGCCTACACACCAACACCAACCCACACTCAAAATTTCAAGCTTCTAGCTTTAGCCGTTTCGTCTGGGCGATGATCTGTCAGTCACTCACTCACTCACTCACTCACTCACTTAACACTAAGCTCTTTTATATATATAGATTTTCTTATAATTTATTGTTTTGTAAATATTATTTAATTTAAAATAATCCCAAATTCAAAAAAATATAAAAGTGGAAAAAATGTATATAGGTATACTACGTTGATGGATACTGCGTAAGTGATGTAATGTAGAGAACTAAGCAGTGTTCAATTTGGCTTGAAGAACTGTATATAAATACAATATTGAATTAATTTTTGTTTTATCAGATATTTTAAATATTTTCAATAATTTTCCCACCGCCGAAAAAACATTGAAAATGTCTCATAATAAAATTGAATTGTTGTAATTTCCATAAAGACAGATTCGTCTGTATAATTTATATATTAACAAGTCTCGAAAATGTCAAAACTCAATTGTAATAAAAGAAATGTGTACCTTTAATTTTACGAATAATTCGATTGTGATCTCGTGATCAGCAATTTATGGGAAATACGATTTAACGGTAAAATTACTAAATCAATAGTCGACAAGGTTCCAGAATTATGTTAATTTTTTTAGGCATGGGGGTGGCATCGGGGAGGCCAGCAGAAATTAGCACGCACTTCAAACTATTCGTGTTGTACAATAACAACAGGGAATATTTACTGTGGCTTGTGGGACGTAAAAATGTAGGTGTTATAGTAATAGCTGTAAAACATTCACAGTCAACTTGATCGAAGACCGAAAAAAAGAGAGTCCAAATGAAATTCTTCAAAAGAGAGAGAGAGAGTAAAGTTATGCACGACTTTTATTAGAGAGAAACCAAGGAAACTATGCGTGGAGAAGTACATAGATAATAGCTGAGTAATTACATTATGTATGTATGTATATCTTCAGGTGTAAATATGTTTGTGCGACTGTGTTGTCTCTGCTCAACGTTTAGGGAGAATGAAAAAAGTACTTCTACATTGGCAAACACTTAGCATGCAAATTTTGGGCTAAAACCGCACAGGGAATATCAACTGTTTAGAAAGGCAGACTTGTTGGCAGCTGAATGACATACCTTACTTACATTAGAGGTGTCTACTTACATAGGCACATACATATGTGTGTTATAACGTACAAAAACAATGAAAATAGTTTATTGTCGGAACATAAACAAAATTACATTTTAAATAATACTGTAACATATATTTCTAAGCACCCCCTTTGCACAGTGGATACAGAAAATAATAAAAATGACGTAAGTTTAAATTCGGTACATAATGTGCCAAAAACAATTTTAAAATGTATTGTATGTACAAAATATTTTAATAAATACTTCTATAATCTTGAATTTTGGGGTACCGTTATATGGGGGCTACCAGAAAAAGTGGACTGATATTTATAATCTTTAGTGGGGAAACTTGGTACCCAATAAGAAACAATAGTACCAAATTTAAGTGAATTCGTTTGAAAAGCGAACTCATGAATCCCAAAATATCGAAAATTGCGGGGTGCCCTTATATGGGGGCTATGTCTAGACGTGGTTGGAAATAGCTCATTTTCGAACTTGAACAGCCTGCAGACAAAAGACAACTCTGGCCAAAATGTTGTCGATCTATCTCAATCTAGGCTAGAGTGATTACAACAGATTATATAGAATTTTACGCGGATCAAGGGTCGCAAATGATGATAAGTTTCATATGGTAAAACAAAAGTAAAACATATCCCACAAAGTCCAAGTCTTTAAAATGTCAAATGCGTTCCAATTTCTTTTTGTAAAACAAGCTTTAGAAATGCAACCACTGTGTTATCTTGACGCGCACATTCAAGTATTTTTTCGATTTCAATTTTATGACTATCACGATTGGTAAATAAAAAAGAAATCATTAAAATCCCTTTATGAGTATATTCACCCACAAATGTCGAACCCAAATACATTAAGAACGTTATAAAGGTTCATCTTGCGACCGAGCGGGATCTTAATTCCCTTAGAAAAAGGAAAAAACATATCTTACAAGTTATGTATAGAAGTGATGAAAATATTTCCCGCGTAGTTCGATATATTGATTCCAAATAACTCGATATTGTTATGTTTATTGCAGATCAATTTCTAGTAATCAGGTCACCCAGCAAGCGAAAGGCAGCTGTCTCAAGTCTAATGCCAAATATTTGGATGTTGCTTACGTTTTCATAATGGAAATCAATTCACAATAATGGAATTTGACAGCAAACTTGAGAGGCAGCTGATATACAGCTGGTCTCCCTGGATGACCTTATTAATAGGCCTTGTTACCGAGTTTTTTTAATTTCATTAATTAATTAGGGTTTAATATAACTAACACCACATTTAAAAAGTTTTTGCATTTCCCTTAAGGCATCTTTTCAAGTTCAATGTTAACACAAATTTCATAATCTATATAAATTTCATAAACGCGGGATTCACTGATAAAATGAATTTTTAGAAGTAGGATTTTGTTGTTGTCTTTTTTCGTTTTTTTTTTTTTTGGATTTTCTCTCCCAGCTAGCAATATTACTTCAAACTGAAAAGAGACAATATTCTGAATTGCAGTGCTTCAGAATACTTTGTCAGCGTAGTTAGCTGAAATTAAATTGACTTCAAGTGGCGACAATTTTCGCCAGACATAATGTCCTTTAATGATTAATTTGTTTGAACAAAAAACAAAAAAGAAACCGGCTGCCTGGCATGCAGCGACATCTTTAATGAGCTTCTTGACGTAGCTGTGGAGAATGCGGGACGGAATGACCAAAAGAACGATTATTCATCTTCTCCTTTCGACTTTTATTAATTTTGAACTTAAGTGAATGTAAGGAGTGCCTTTGTTATTGTAATTATGTTTCCCCCAAAAAATGGGAAATGGACACACAGAGAATGGCAACGATGATGTCGTTGGCTGTCCTGTTGCCACTGCTATTGGTTCGTTCGTTCGTACTGATGAGCGAGAAGCCATAACCCGATTTTCCAACGCCAGCAAAGCTGAGCTTACAGCACATAAACTCCTTAAGTATTGTTTCAACGGAAATGCCGAAAGATACCAAACATACCGACAGTCAACTGTCATAGGAACTCCTTTGCTTCAAGGATCATGCTTGACGATGATGTCCGTGTCTGGATCGAAGTGTTGGCAGGCACGAGTGAGTGTGTGTGTGTGCATTCATATTCCCGAAACGGATTCTTGGTTAAGGTGACAGTAATTCTCAACAGACAACATAATGACAAAAGTCAAAAAGGAGCTGGGACGCACACACACACACACTGAAAAGAACACAACGACACATCCTTTTCTTGGAGCTATCAAGTATGCGGCTAGTTGTCGAGGCCACAGGACTCTGTTGACCTGGGCCATTCGGCTGGTTATTCTTTTGGGCATTCCATATAATGGAATGCGGGTTGCGGCCTTAGAGGTAATCATGTTATTATTAAACTTTAATTGTCTTTTCTGCCGCTGCTCCTCCTCGTCCTCGTCCTCCTCCTCAGCGGTTTACAATGAGCCGAGGTGGCAATTGTTTTACTTGCTCTGGTTTCGTTGTGTTGTTGTTGCTGTTACTGTTTCTGGGTTTTCAAATTTCATTTTTTAACGAAATATTTTTATAGTTGCGACATGGCATGGCATTCATTATTATTGGTGGTGTTGTTGTTGTTGTGTTCAATGGCTTTTACAACCGCATACATGTGTGGAAATTATTTCCACAGAATGCGAATTCCTTGAAGGTTTGATTTTGTTTTTTTCCTTTTTTTAGCTGCAGATTCCATCGCGTTCGATTCGATCGATTCTGCCCCATGAATAAATAGATAGATAAAAGGAAGCATCGCAGGGTAAGATAAGGTATGAAGTGGGCACTCGCTGGTATGTTGGTTGGAATGTGCTGCTGCTGGTGTTGCTACTGTGGTACATAGTGTTGGTCTTTATGTGTAATTGTTTATATGTTGGATTGCATCAATTTATGTTAATGAGTCAACATTGTTATGTTAATTTTTTCACCATATACTAACGTACTCAGACATACAGAGGGACACATACGCCCGTCCACCCAGTTACATATCGAAAAAAGGTGTGTATGTATGTGCGTACCGAGCTTTGATTGTTTTTTGTTATTATTTTACTTTGTTTTAAAATGCTTTTCTAGTGGGCAACATTGACGCTTTCGACCGTAAATATTATTATAATATCCGTTGGCTGTTGATTGAACAACGTCGATGAGTCAATACATACATACATTCGTACATACGAACGAACATGTGTCATACATCCTTTGGCCACACAGTAGTCATTGTTACTGAATATGGGCATTTCTATATATTTTTCATGGGCAATCGCCAGTCGCATTGACCTCCTGCCATTTCAATTACAATGCCACAAAGAAATGTAAACCGCACAAAGTCATTTTTGCCACGAATTGTGATGGCAATTAACGCGCTTCGCGAGCATGGATGCATCCATCCAATGTCAATCAGGATTTTTTGTGGCATATTTCCCAAGTGACTGTGATTTTATTTTGATTTTTGTTTTGGGTTATTACGATTGGGTATAATACAAATGTGATCGGCTACTTGTAATGTTCGAATTATATGTTAGAGTAAAATTAAAATTAAAAAAAAAACAAATTTATTAAAAAGAAATATAATTTATTATTTCCGGAAAAAAGGACACCCTACTCTGTTTTTTGTATGGCTCGGGTCAATTTCCACTTTGAGACGAGAAACGAAAGAGAACAGTTCATTGGTATTCGAGGAATGAGTTTTGGTCTAAATGTAGGTATTTGGTATAAAAGAGCAAATACCTAAATGTTAACAATTAACTACAGTAAATTTGATTTACCTGCACAAACCACACTTGAAATTATTTTCGTGCAGGAAAGTCAAAAGTGCAAATATCTTTAATCTCTTACCTGCCTCAATGTTTTTGTTCCATATATTTAGAGCATTAAAAACTGAAGTCCTTGTGTGTGGTTTCCGACGTGCGCTTAAACGAAATATTTGAGAGGGGATCGGAGAAAAAGTACCAAAGAAGTGAATTTTGGACAGCCAAAACCAACGTGCAGCTATGTACAAGGCATCTAAATCAAAATCATTGTATTATAATGTTCACCGCGATACGCTTCAAGAAACCTTCAGCCCTTCAAAAAAATCAATAAAACTCCCCATATTTCTTTTCTAATGTATTATAGATAGATGAAATCAATGACTGTCTATAATCTTAAATATAAATGATTGCAGTTCAATTATTTGCAAATTTATGTTTGGACATCGATTTAAATAATTGCATGGCAATATTTTCTTCATTTAACTTTTGGTTTAAACATTTTCACGGTCAACCGACCATAGCGCACTGCTTTCCATTCTCCCACTCATCGCGCGCTATTCTTGCGCTTTAATTGAAAATTTGTACTTTAATTGTTTTTTAATACGGTTTTTAATTCATTTAGCGGCAACAATTAGCGGGAGGATGGAAACTAAAGTCCTCTGTCTGTGTAATGACCAACAAACAGCATTTTTTTCTGTACCGATGTTTGTGTGAGTGTGTGTGATTGCGGGAATCCTTTCCCCCCCACCTCTCTCATATTCGGTGTTCGTTTTCTCTGTCTCTGTCTCTCGCCACAAAGCTAACAGAAAAAAATAATCAACAGAAAAAAATAAACATTCGTCATAAATTATGATGTGGTCTATTAATGAAAGAAACGCTCGTAGAAAGAATTATTACAATAAACACAAATGAAGATTAATTAACAGCAAAAAATGGCTGCAGAATATTGATACAATGTAAAGTAAGCAAACAGACGTCAATAAAGTGAAAACTCCAGGCAAATGAACGAACGAACGATGAACGGAACAGGACGGACGTATGAGAGATGCAGCGCGGATGGGAGAGGAGACGCGAGCACCAGGACACCAGAAGCAGTTGCAGTAGCAAAATGTACAGGATGCATATTCGTGATAATGTGAGGCGAAATACTATTGAAACGGAAGGACCGGATTCTCGGGCAAAAAATATGACAGTTGTGGCTCTATCATGACAAAGACAAAAATCACTGATGTTACAAATGAAACTGAGAGTCTCCGTGAGAGTCGGAGGAGTGGAGCAAAATTAAATGATGAGCAATTTAAATTGGAAGCTATTTGTAGTATTTTTATTAAGAATTTAGCTCTGTTTTTCGTTCGAGTTTTGATATGCAGGCCAAGTGAATTGAAAGATTAGGGTGATTCCACGTAAACTGACCCCAGCTCAGATAAAAATTAATAATAGATTTTAGCAAAAATAATACCATAACTGATATCACGAACAATATAATTTTTAATATCAATGAAGAGTTGATAAAATTTAGGACCAGTTTTTTTTCGTAAGAATACTTTTCCATGGTGTATCATGAAATTGTTGGCTGCACTAATTTATTGACAAACTGGCAACAGTATTTTTCGGCATATTTTTTCCTTTTACGACATTTGACTTTTGGCCACATTAAAGTAAACATATTTAAGTATTGTTTAGTGCAAACTCGTAACTTATTGGAAATATATATTGCCTGTAAACGTCTTTGTATCACGAAGGTCCCGTTTGTCACACCCGTTACGGTAAATATATAAAAAGTATAATTTTATGCATTTTATGTGGATATTTATATAATATATTTTGCGCATGTTAGGTCACAGTTGTACTGTATAAAATGGATAAAAAAGTTTCAGTTTCATTTTAATATTTAAGCTAGTAGTTGCATCATAAGATCTGTCACACCCGTTACACAAAAATCGAGGACAACTTTTAATTAATTTCAAAATATCAATATCATTATTTCAGCTTTGGAATTCAAAAATAGAATGCAAAAATTTCGGTTTGAGTTGAAAAAAGATCGAACTAAATAGAAAATCAGTAAGAAAAGTAGTAAAGTCGGACTGGACCGACTTTATGATACCATTCTCCACTATGGGTATATTAAACAGGACTATTATCATGAAATTGGATGAAATAAAATATGTGAAATTTATCTAAATGTGAAACGACCTAGATTTATCCATAAACATGTCATTCGTTTATTACAATGCGACAAAAGTATGGAAATCGACTTCAAACAAATATCAATAGATCATCCGTTGGGCTATGTCTGCACTTCTAGAAAACGCAACTACGTTATTCTATGCTCAAGTGCAAAATTTGATGTCAATTTGACAAACATGAGGAGTTTGATGCACAATTTACTTAAAATCGGACGAATATATATATGGAAGCTATTTCCAAAACTAAATATTTCAACAAAACTTGTCACAGTTTAGGTTATACTAATTTCAGTACGTATTGTTCCTATCAGCCATATATTGGTTCCTTGGTGCGTCAATTACTTAAAATCAATCTATAATATAAGGAAGCTATATGGTTTTACTTATTACACATCAAGATTGAGACTGTGTCACACCCGTTACATTTGCATGTCACACCCGTTACTTATTAATATATTTATATCAAACTAAATAATAATGGAAATGATTTGGAATAAAGTTTATAATAAACAGTATACTATCCACAATCCACGAAAAAAATATTTTGTTAACGGACCATACAAAAATTTTACAGTATGCAATACACAAAGCTGCTGTTCAAGATTTAATGAAAACTTAAAGTCACACCCGTTACGTTGATATTCGAGCCATATCTTTTTTACATAAAATATTATTAAATTTCCTTTTATGTCGGATTGTAACAACTAAATATATCTACTTAAATCACCCTTTGCGAATTGATATTATAAATTAAATATCCCAAAATATTGAAAATAGTCAGTAACAATGTCACACCCGTTCCCACCAATTACCTTATATCGGACAAAATATATAGCATAAAATCGGAGGAAAATATATAAGGGAGCTATATCTAAATCTGAACCGATTTTCACGAAACTTAGCACACATCATTCTAGACTCAATTCAATACGCTGTGCCAAATCGAAAGATATATGGGGACTTTGGTGCACCATTTACATTAAATCGGACGAAAATATATATGGAAGCTATATCTAAATCTGGACCGATTTTCAGGAAACTTAGCACACATCATTCTAGACCTAACTCATTACGCTGTGCCAAATTTCGTGCAAATCGAGGATATAAAGGGACTTTATTGCACCTTTTACATTAAATCGGACGAAAATATATGGGAGCTATATCTAAATCTGAATCGATTTTTCCCAATTTCAATAGGGTTCGTCCTTGGGCCAAACAAGTGACCTATGCTAAATTTCATCCAAATCGGATCATAAATGCGACCTATACTTTGTTCACAAAAATACATGGACGGACAGACAGACGGACATGCGTAAATCGACTCAGAAAGTGATTCTATGCATATTCTCAAAAAAAAGCCTCCCAAATTTTTGGATGGTGATAAACATAATTGCAATATAGGTTTTTATTTTGACATAGTTCCCATATAAAGGTCCCTCGCCACTTTGGGTACTTTTAGGGTTTTTAATCGCACTTCTCCATTGAATTGTTTGTAATTTTGATTCTGTTTTTTTTGAGACGGAAAAACATATTTTTGCCACATTTTCCATCGAAGTAACTGTTATTTTGCATTCAGGGTTCTTGAATTAAGCCCTTTATATAGTCATATAATTCGTTCAGAACAATGATATTAAGCCAATTAATGGTATTCCTATTTAAAATAAATTTTTCGATATTTATTTTAGCTAACTGCCATAGGACCTTTATAACTCTAATCTTTTTTAGTAGTGTTCATCTGGCTTGGGAGCCTATATAATCGACAAAAAGTAACCATTTATTGAATTTATATTATAGTTATATTTATAGGTATATACAAAATCCCAGTCTTTCTTGTGTTAAATAAATTAAATGAAGTTTGAAAATATAATTTGCAGAAAAATTTTGATATAGGTATATATTTTAAAATATTTTCTTATATAAAGGGTCCGCCATATATTAATTTCAAGTATGTCGAAGTTCCTAGCCCATTTTTATACCCTTCGTCACACTATAGTAAGGATATTATTCTAATATGTTCGTCTGTCATTTGTTGTTTAATTTTCTCAGAGTTTAATTTAAAATGAGATAGTCCCCATTTAAAGTTCCCCACCGATGTTCGGTATTTTGGAGGTTTTAACCACAAATCTCATGAGAATTGGCAATAAATTGTCGCTCCCAGTAGGAAACAACATCGAAAACATCTGAGGTATATCGACTTTATAACTATATACTTTATAGCCTATTTTCGGCTATTAAAAGGTTTTAGATTGGATGTGATACACTATAACAGGATCCTAGTGTAAATAACATTATTGCAGAAACATTCACTATAATTATCCTCCCAGTCACTATATCCGGAAAATTGTTTTCAATATAACTATACGATTTGATAGCTCAATTGTGTGGTACTTTATCATAATGAGTTATGATATCATTTCAATTTCAATTTATTTTATAAACGAGAATCTAGCCCAAAGGGCCAAAAGCGATTCAAAAAACAACAAAAAATAAACTACTCCAAAAGCTTAAAACTAACAGTGTATTAGCTTAATGATAACTTAACGTCTATTCAGTTGGAGGGGTTCAGAACCATTGTACTTCAAAAACATTTTTATTATTATTATTCCATTATTTGATGTAGCGACCTATCACATAGGGCAAAGGACTTCAATATTATATCTACTCTCAACCACTAAATTCAATTTACAGGTTCAAATATCTTATTATTATATCACAATTATCAATAAAAAAAATATAATTTATTATAGTTATATTTATTTAAATGTTGAAATCAGTTATGCAATAAAAACACAAACAAATAAGCAAAACCCATGAATTTAAGATGAATTGAGGTTGAAGTAATCGTATAAATGAGTTCGATAACATTTTAAGGAAGAGTTAAAAGTTTTAAGAGAAGGCGGTAAGGTGTTAAAAATTCTAGCAATTCGTACAAAAAAGGCTTTTTCCAATAAAGGACACAAACGCGGAACAATTATTTGTATGTTTCTAACAGATCTAGAAAACATAAACAAATCAACTACAGAGGAAGGAGTCTGCAACTTAAATACCTTATAGAACAACAACATTGACCTTAAACTCACAAAACTTTCAAAGGTATAACCGAGGAACTCTTTAACGTAAGGAGAAATGTGATCACGACGTTTAACACAATATACATATCGCATAACCCTATGGAACAAGAGTTTAATTTTACGTAATACATATCCACAACAACCCCCAAAAATCTCAATACAATACAAAAAATTTGGCATAATCAATGCATGGGCCAATTGAATTCTAATGCTCTTAGGTGGAGCCATATCCAAAGAGTACAACTTCTTAAAATAAAGTTTACCTTGGACACCAAAGAATTAACATGCACATCAAACACCAAACTACTATCAAGAAACAAACCAAGACATTTCATAGAGCTTACAACATTTATAGAATTATTATAAATGGAAACATTTACTGAATTCTCTTGCAAATTCCCAAAAAACATAGCTTTACTCTTTCGTGTATTAATTGAGAGTCCGTTTGCAGATAACCACGTTACTAACACATTGATATTAAAATGTATAGAGGACTGCAAAACATCTAAAAACACATATTCTCCTTTAAACAAAATCTGCAAGTCATCAGCAAATGCAAATGACATACAGCTCCTACTACTAATACAACTTAGCAAATCATTAACATACATAACAAACAATAGAGGCCCAAGTACAGACCCCTGGGGTACACCACTACTCGAGAGTATACAAAACGAAAGTCTCCATATCTAGATAACTGCAGTTATATAGCAAGTCTACTTAAATATCGGATTCGGATCACCTATTCACATGCCCACTGCTCCACAGTTGGACGTCATATCACTGATAAACTAATTCATTTTTAATTTGTTCAATTTACTACCGACATTTGATTTGATTACTCCATGTGTGCTTTTAATAAATCCACCGAAACAAATTAAAATATCTCCACCTGCAGGTCCAACTATCTGCCCCCCATCCCTTCTCTCTAGTTTCGGGGAAACATTTCCATATAGACCATTAATTGTAATTCGCATTGGACTTGATTACATTTAAATGATTGATTTGTCATAATGTCACCGACATTCATATTGATTTGCGGCCCTATTGCTGGTGATAATCGTTGTATGACATTGTCAAAAGTGAATAGCAAAACAAAAACAAACAAAACGAACAACGCAAGCCAAAGTTATTCTCATCAAAAATATATTTTGGAGTTGTGTGTATGTGTGTGGGTCTGTACGTCTGTACGGTATTTTATGATAAAATCACATCAAATCAAATGAATATGACATTAAATAAAATGAAACAAAACAATTCCATTCCAATTTGACATCGATGTTTATACTCCAATGACATACATGCACACACACACACACACACACATATCAATATGAATATGTTTTGCAGACACTGAGAAAAAGTGGAAGTTATGAAAATTATGAAATGCACCTCATTTCTCTGCATACGTGATCGCAAATGGGGAAAATCATATATTTCATTAAATGAGGTTATGTTGAGAACGTAGGAATTAATTTCAATAGGGTTTTCAAATCAAAGATGGTTGATCGTAAGCCGCTGAAATTCGTTCGCTTCAAATCCAATAGAAACAGACTGTTAAACTGTCTATTTATTAGGATAACAATGTTTCATATATGATAAAAGAAGCGGAACTTTTATGTGGTGTTTTTATAAAAACATGGGCCTATATATACACCCCTGAATCCTTTATACCAAATTACAAACCCACCGTTTAAAAAAAATGCGGCTAACGTCTTCACAATACCAAAAATCGTATGGTACCGTTCTATGGGAGTTTGTGCAAACACATTTGAATTTTATAAATCAGATCGGAGCGAATAACGAATAATGTGTGTACTATTCATATATGATATGGAAAAAATTGTAGATTATTGCAATATGGGAACAGAACATTTAAATTCACTGTGAACCTTACAACCCTTTCAATAACCACAAAGAACTTCTATTTACATGAAATTTTCTCTATGTGTAATTTTATTTTGAAAACTTATTTAATTTCATCCTTTTAGAGATAACACTCAACGGAATGAATTCCCATCGTTTTGTCGGTGCATAATCAAATTTCGATGTTGTTGTTTAGATTCAGCCCTACTGTCCTCCCCCGACTAAAACCATCAACTAGAACAAAAAGGGCAAAATAAATCTGATTTATTTTTGATAACGAGAGCGTGAATAAAGGGCTGACTGGCTGGCTGCACACTGTATTCAAAATCCTCAACTCATGTTATGGTGAGTGTGTGCGTTTGTGTTTCTACTATCTTTGTATCTTTTTGGAAATGTCATATTAAGCAAACACACACGAGCACCAGCAACAACAACAACCAAAACATCCATACATCATTCATACATTGGATGTCAGTCCTATCCCACCCTACCCTTAGCCATATCGGAATCTATGAAAATCTGAATGTTTCAAGTGTCATATACCGCTGGTTGGCTGACTGGCTGGTTGGCTTGCCAGTATTGGGAAGCAGATTTTGTCGCGCTTCAAACTGCCCACAATTTCTATGGCAACGTTGAGCGAAACCAGATTTTGATTTGTTTGCTTTGATAAGAGCCAAATTGAGTCTTAATACCAATGACGCTTGTCGTACACGTGTCCTTGCCAACGCGGGTTTGAAGGGGCGTAAGAGAGCACTGCTCATTCTGTCACTCGGCGAACGCATCATTCTGCCCTCTGTATACCCCTCACAATGATTTGTGCATATCTACGAAATGATGGGTCGTCGTTTGGTGTGTCGTTCGGTTGCCAAATCTTCATTTAATTATCGTATTACTTGGCCGTGATTATAAACTCAAACACACACAATAAATAAATAGACGTAAGTAATAGATGTGTTAAGTGAGCAATCCAGGAATGTGTTTTGTGAAAACCCAACAAGGAAGTCAACTGTAACGAATTGTTCTTCCATGTGGGAATTGTTTGGTAGTGGGAGGGAGTAATGGGTATTATATTGAACTATGAGTGTTAAAGTAATATGGCTTATTTTTGTTTTGGTTTCAAGAAATATTGTATTCAAAATATGTAAGTTGATATTTTTGATGGCAAGGTTAGGTTAACTGGCACGCGACCGGTGAAACAACAGCTACTTTGCAAGGAGATTTGTGATCGATATACCAAAAAGCTTGAAATTGAGGAAAATATGAGAATGCTGATTATAAGAAGGTGAAATGAAATTCTTACATATTTTCGCCGCTTCGAATAACAAGTAAAAAAATCGTTAAGATTGGTATTTTGCAGGTATAAACCACACACTTAATATGATCTGGCTTTAAACGGAGACATCTGAGGTATGACCATCTCTTGGTACTATGTCCAAAAAGTTTATAACGTAATGAATCTCGATATACAAATCCAAAGTCCTCATATCTGGATAACTGGAGCTATATTGCAAATGTAATAAATATCGAATTCGGAACCTAAGCGAGACAACTTCCTAATAATATATCGTCTGTTCAAATGCAACTTCTCCACAGTTAGACGCCATATCAATGATAAACTAATTCATTTTTAATTTGTTCAATTTACTACGGACATTTGATTACTCCATGTGTGCTTTTAACAAATCCACCGAAACAAATTAAAATATCTTCACCTACTGTTCCAACTATCGACCATTCTTGGTAGGTCGGTTTTTACATACTTACTTAACTGACTTGTGGCAGAACATTTGTTCCATAAGCCGAGCTTAAAGAAGATTTTCCAGGGCGCCTCGTTATTTTGCGCAGCTCTTTTATATGCCTTTTGTGCTGGGGCATCCTAATCCATTCTCACAACATGACCTAGCCAACGTAGTCGTTGCTGCTCGATACGTCTGACTATGTCTATGTCCCAGAATAAAAGGTACAACACATGGTTCATTCGACGGCGATATTCACCGTCTACGTAGATTGGCTCATAGATTTTTCGGAGAATTTTTCTCTCAAACACATCCAAGAGCTGCCCCAACTGCTTGCGCAGCGGCTTGTAGAGTGAATTGCTTACTTAGACCATAGCAGCACTTGTTGTCCAACATTATTCTCATCCGAATTTCAAAATTGATGTCATTAGTTTTATTTATGGCGATACCGACGTATTTAAAGTCGTTCACTACTTCGAAGTCGTAGTTTTCAAGTCCCACAGTTGGTTCGAGCCTACTGGACGTCTTGCGCGTTGATACAATCAGCTTGGTCCTTTTTTCATATACTGCCAGTCCCACTTTGATAGACTCCTTCTCAATTTGTTCAAAGGTGGCGCATCGTTCGACATTATGTCGATGTCATCGGCGTAAGCCAGTAACATATGCTGTTTGGTTTACAGGGTGCCATTTCTGTTCACATTTGCATATGATAATGTTAAAAAGGTGTCACGACAAACTGTAACCTTGTCTGAATCCTCGTTCGGTATTGAAGGGCTCCGAGAAGTGCTTTCCGACTTTAACTGCTGCTGCAGTTAAAGTTATCCTGTATAACCGTATTAATTTTGCAGGAATGCCGAACGCAGACATGGCATTAAACACCTCTGAGCGGATTGAGCTATCGAACACGACTTTGCAGTCGACAAAAAGGTGTAATGTGTCGATGTATTTTTCGGGATTTGGCGCAGTATGAAAATCTTGTCTATGTTTTATTTGCGAGGTCTGAAGCGGCATAGATAATTTTCAAAAAAGTCATTGACCATTAGCTTCAGTCGTTCACACAGTACGCTGAATAGCACTTTGTATGCGATGGGAAGGAGACATATTCCTCTATAGTTGGCACTTTTCGTCTTGTCTCCCTTTTTGTGTGCGGGACACAGGATGCTACAATTCCAATTATTGGACATGCATTCCTTTAGCCAAATTTTACTAATCAGTTGATGCATGCTCCTGATCGAAGTCTGACCACCGGTCTTGAATAGTTCGGCTGGAAATCCATCGGCACCTGTTGCTTTATTATTCTTCAATAAACTAATTGCTATTCTGAGCTCATTTTGGTTAGGTGGTATTCAATCTATATTATCATCTCTATTTGGATTTGGGGTATCTTCTTCACCGTTACTATTTAAAAACAGAAGCTTTTCAAAATGCTCCTTCCAGATCCTCAACATGCTGTTTGTATCTGTCACCATGTTTCCTTCTTCATCCTTACAGGAGGATGCGTTTTACTCGTTGGTAAAATTTTCGGACTACATTCTGACTTCTGTACATCTCGATTTGCTCACGCTCATATTTTTCTTGTTCTTTCTTTTGATAATTCTTTCTCGCATTGCGTAATGTTTCTATAACAATGCGCTTATCTACTGGAGTGAATATGGAGTCGAGGTCTTTTATTCTTCTGTTAATCATAAATCCGCAGCCAAATTCATGTCTCGTTTCATGGCAGCTAAAATGCATAATACAGTCTTCATCTAATCAAAATGACGAATATTTGGGAATACTGTTATATGGGGCTATTCCAAAAAGTGGATCGATATGTTCCCTTTTCAATATCAAACACCATAGGATGCACAATGTATGTTCAAAATTACTGGAATTGAAATCATAAGACTACATAACAAACTGTATACGGACGCATGCATTTGATCTACAAAAGACACAACATAATATGGTTTAATTTAATTGATCCTATAATTAAAAAAAAATAGTATCAATTTGTTTTGCCGAAAAAAAAAACTGTAATAGTAAGGAGATAAAATTTGAAAATGATTTGGGAATATATTTTGAGTTGAAGTGATATTTTAAACAGAAATAATCTTAATATTGTATTTCTTCGACATAAAATTATATGCTATCTACGAACATAGCATATAAGAATGTTATATAAATTATGTCCTTACATGTATGTAATTGCCAGCCGAATGAAATATTTACTCAACTGCACCTGCTACTTGCACCAAAATCGTTTTCATGAATGCCCTGTGATTGTTCCGGGTTGTTGAGATTGTTTTTTTATGTTTGATTGAAACTACACTCCAGAGACCAACCAATCATCCAACAAATATACTGGCTGATATGGTCGGTCATTCAATGTCGCATCCATCCATTAAAGTGGAACTCAAATCATTTGTGTTGGAGTATATCCGTCCATACAAATCATGAGGTTTTGAAAATTTTTTGTCATTGTGGTAATACCCCCACAGTCAGTTTGGTGCTGGGACCATAGACTTGTCGTATGTCGCCGCAATACCGTTTATTTTATTGATTTGATCCATGAAGGGATCAAATTTATGAAATAAATAAATTAACAGTAACCAGAGATTATTTTAATCAGAGACAAATAAGATAATTGGAACAACGATTTATGTGGCGGAAGCCACGAAAAGAACAATCGTTCGACATGCGAACAGAACATGAAGGAATTCTAAGTTGAAACATTACACAATGACCTCTTCAACTAGACTCGGGGGATTTGTGGATGACATGTTTGAAATGTCAGACAGTAGGAGTAGCCAAACAAGTGTCTATCTAATAATGTATGGTGAAGAAAAATTAGAGGAGAAAAGGAATTGTTCAAAATACAAAACCTTAATGACACATTTGAACATGATAATATGCTGTAACGATCTCGTATGTGGTAGTTAGGAACTATTAAACAAATAATGTAATATGAAGTACACTATTTTGAAAAACATTGTATTGTTATACATTCCATCATAAAATGGGGTGTATTTTAAATTTGCCATTCCGTTTGCAATACCTCGAAAAATTCTTCGGAGCCCCATAAAGTGTATATATTTTTGATCAACAGGTAGCTTGTTCAATTAAAACGGGGTTAGGTCAGAATATTTAATATATTAGGTTGGGAAAAAATAAAATCATTATTTTATGGGCCGAGAATGTCGATAAAATCGGAGAAATTATCAAAGTTGACCGGCACGACTATAATAATATTTTTTATACCCTTTACCACACTGTGGTACAGGGTATTATGTCTTTGTGCATATGTTTGTAACAGGCAAAAGGAAACGAGATAGACCTTTGGTTCCTTTTGAGAATATGTATGGAATCACTTTCTGAGTCGATTTATGCATGTCCGTCCGTCTGTCTGTCCATGTTAAATTGTAAACAAAATACAGGTCGCATTAATGATCCGAATTGGATGAAATTTGGCATAGGTCACTTATTCGGTCCAAGGATTCGGTCCCATATATAATTTCGTCCGATTTTTAGAAAATGGTGCATCAAAGATCAAACTTAGGCCGATTGGCACGAAGGACTGAAATTTGGACAGCCTAAGATGTGCCAAGTTTCATTGAAATCGGTTCAGATTTAGATATAGATATATATTTTCGTCCGATTTTTAGCAAATAGTGCACCAAAAATTCAAATTTTGCACAACGTACTGAACTTAGGACAGTCTAACGTGTGCCAAATTTTATTGAAATCGGTTCAGATTTAGATATAGCTCCCATATATATTTTCGTCCGATTTTTGGAAAATGGTGCACCAAAGTGCAAAATTTAGGCCGATTGGCACGAAATGTTTCACAACGGATTAAAATTGGGATAGCCTAAGTTGTGCTAAGTTTCATTGGAATCGGTTCCCATATATATTTTCGTCCGATTTTTAGCAACTACTGCATCAAAGAGTCAAATTTAGGCCGAATGACACGAAATTTGGCACAACGTACTGAAGTTAGGACAATTTAAAATGTGCCAAGTTTTTTTGGAATCCATTCAGATTTAGATATAGCTTCCATATATATTCTAGTCCCATTTTTAGTGAATTGTGCACCAAAGAGTCAAATTTAGGCCGAATGACACGAAATTTTTCACAACATACCGAAGTTAGGATAGCCTAACGTGTGCCAAGTTTTATTGAAATTGGTTCAAAGTTTGATATAGCTTCCATGCGTAACATACCGAAATGGGTCTACAGTAACGCCTGATAAGTAAGTTTGGATGAAATTGGTTCAGATTTAGATATAGCTCTCAATATATTTTTGTCCGATTTTACGTGAATCTTGCACCAAACTCCCCATGCTTTTTCGATTGACACAGAATTTTACACTACATTCTTAAGATAGTATAGCCTAATATGAGTTAAGTTAAGGTATTAAATTGAGCTTAGAATATTACGTTTCGTAGAAATTGGTTCTGAGGCAAAGATCGTTCCTATATATATTTTCGACTGACTTCATGTTAATTGTCCTCCAAATAATGAACTAGTGTCCACTTGATTTGATTTAAATCAGTTTACACAATGTTGTCCCTTTTGCGCTGATCGGCAATATATATCCTTTATATGGTCGGAAATGATTATTTCGATGAGTTATAAACGGAAACACAAACTTAATATACCCTCCATACTATGGTGGAGGGTATAAAAAGGTACAAATGTATCTGGTTATTGATCGCAGTAACCCTACGATGGATAACGTCGGTTCACATCTATACACATTTAATTTAGTCCAATTTTATGTCAATGGTTATTCAAAAAATGCGAAGCCTTTTAGGATACATCTCTTGAATATATCCAAAGTGGTAAAGGGTATCATATAGTCGGCTCCGTCCGACTTTAATACTTTCCTTACTGGTTCCTTTTAAATGTGTATAACCCTTCATTCACAATCCACATCATAGCATATCAAGGGTGATCTTTTCGAAATAATTAAAACACGCTGCTCTTAAATTACTTTTATTTACCATAATTAATCAAACATTGTAAATCATCATTATTAGTTATCTTTTCAATCTTGTCACACAATTCTGAAATCTTTTCAAACTGTTTCATTGCTTGTTCTAAAATCTGAAATTTCACTAACAACAATTTTAAGATTTAAATGAGATAAATTAACACCCTTGTTGAAAAGACACGCACACACACACACACACACACACACATTTTCAGTTGGGGAGAGGTTGGATGGATGTAACCTCAACATACACGCATTCATCTTTTTGACACTTGAGTAGGATGGAGGCACATTTGATGCATGGTGTTGCATTGTTTGTAAACCCATAGCAATAACAACATCAATAGAAATGCAAATAGACGCACGCTTGCAGAGACTCATCGTCGTCGTCGTGGTACACGGAGCTGGTAAATCAACCACAATCTACGCTCAATAGCTGCAAAACATGTTGCAAAGCCACTATTATTGAGGGGGGAAATTATTGCACAGTGTTTTAAAGAATTTGCTGCGCTATATGTTACCCAAGAATAAGAAACTTATAAAATTTTCAATGCACTGGTTTAGGATACTTCCTTACCCGTATTCTAAATTTTGATAAAAAATCTAAATTTCAAAGTCGAGATATAACCATAACTGTAAGAAAATAATAATTGTAAAAAAATCACCGCCCTGCAAAAATCTCTTCTGGAACCACTGTCACCATATTTATATCATTTTAATGTTTGCACGCAGAACATCAGCAATTGTTGTGGACAAAAACTACAACTTTGTGGTTACTTTTGTTTGCTGGCGTTTCATTTCGTTATTGTTGTTGTTGTGGGCAACCACGCTCACGTACCGTGTGATGTGATGTGTTGATATTTATCTTGACTTTGTAACTTGAAACCTCTTCGGTAGTTTGTTCATTGGCTGTTAGCACACTTAGGTGGATGACTGGTTGATGCTGTTGTTGTTGGTAATGGCCCAGTCCCTATACAAAACACACTGGCGTGGGTTTAATTAGATTTCACTCATCATCGATCACTTTTGATTTGATGGTTTATGGCTTCGAGTACTCATTTAGTCAAAAAATATGTGAATGTGAAGACAGCAAAATGAGATTTGGTGATGATGGGTTTATTTATATACTTAAATTATATACGTTGGTGTGTCTGTCGCACGTCGCGTCGTCATGTAATACTCTGATAGATTTCTTTCTCATCAGACATGTATGTAAACAAATACCAGTAATAAAAACCAAAATCGCCTATCGTGTGTTTTGTATTGTTTTTTTTTGTTTGTTGAATAAACAACACGCCATTAACTTAATTAGTTATTAATTCATTGATTAAAATATTGTTAAAGAAATCGATAATGGCATAATTTGGCACGTTGCGTGAGGACATAAATATAGAGATGGATGAGAAACTATTTCAATAATATTGGATTTCTTACCCACAAAATCAGAAAATGCAAAAGAAAAACTATTTAATTAAAAAAATATTTAAATTAGGTAGTACTGGGCGTGGTATTAGCATGATGCTTAAATCAATGTTGGAACTCAGTACGATTATCACTTTTGTCTAATCAACATTGGATGATGACAAAAAGAGACTATTATTTTTTAAATACTACATCACCTTGTGGTACAGGTTATTGGTCTTGTGGTGTGTGAACATATGTTTGTAACAGACAAAAGAAAACAAGATATATCTAAAACGCCATTGCAGAATGTGCCCGTAGCCGAAGCTACCCCAGTCTTTGCCATATAATTGATACAAAAAGTTTAAAATTGAGAAAATCGTAGATGTAAACCACTCTTAAATACGGTCCTTGTTGTTCCATAAGTCGAGCTTAAAAATGATTTCCAATCGCCTCTGTATTGTGCGCACCTCATCCACTTTAAAAGACTATGTTCCAAGATGTTGTCTTCTACTTCATCTTTCCATCGGATTCGTGGCCTTCCCCTTCTTCGTGAAACATCACTTAGCTCGCTTTTATATGCCTTTTTAGTCGGGGAATCCTCATCCAGCTCGATCCGTCTGACTATGTCGATGTCCGGTGGCCTTGTTTTTGAGTTGCTTACTCAGACCATAGTAGCATCTGTTGGCCAACACTATTCTCCTCCGGACTTCAAAGCAGATGTTATTAGTTTTATTTATGGCGGTACCGAGATATATAAAATCGTTCAATACCTCGAAGCTGTAGTTTTCAAGTTCCACAGTTGGTCCGAGTCTACTAGACGTCTTGCGCGTTGATATCATTAGCTTAGTCATCTCGCAATTTACTGGCAGTCCCACTTTGGCAGACTCCTTCTCAATTCGTTCAAATATGGTTACCGCTCGCAATGTTTGACCCATTATGTCGATGTCGTCCGCGTAGGAGAGTAACATGTGGTTTTTGGTTACAGAGTGTCATTTCTGTCCACATTTGCGTATGACATTTTTCAGCTGGATGTTAAACAGGTCACACGACAAACTGTCACCTTTTTTGAATCTACCAGACCTTGTGCCACTTAAGTTTATCCTACATAGCCGTAATAATTTTGCAGGAATGTCAAATGCAGATATGACTTTAACACCTCTGAGTGGGTTTGGCTATCGTATAAGCGTCTGACCACCGGCCTTGAATAGCTCGGCTGGTAATCCATCGACACATGCTGCTTTATTATACTTCAGTGGATTAAATGCTATTCTGACCAATCTATGCCGTCATCTCTTATTGGCTCTAGGGTATCCGTTACTATCTGATACAAGAAGCTTTGCAAAATGCTACTTCTAAATCCTCAACACGTTGCATGTATATGTCACCAGGTTTCCCTCTTCATATCTACAGGAGGATGTGCCTGCACAAAAGCCTTCGATTTGGTGTTTTACTCCTTGGTAAAATTGCCGGACTTCATTCTGACTCCTGCACATCTCGATTTACTCACGATCACGTTTTTCTTGATCTTTCTTCTTTGTTCTTAAAATACGTTTCTCCACTCTGCAGGGTTGCCCTACTCCACTCCTGATCGTACCACGGGTTTCTTGATGGTGGTCTTTGGTATCCAAGTGTTGCTTTTACTGCAGTTTGTAGGTAGGTGGAAATTATTTGGAATTGTGCTTCTATATTATTATCGGGACAAGGAGTCCTACGTCAAGCAGGTGGGTAAGTTGAGCGGATACATTAGATCACACCTTCGCTGCTACATTTAGACGGGTGCGAACCTTGGCAGCAACAAGTTAATGATCCAAATCGATATTCGCTTTTCGGATCGATCGAACGTCTAAAACACTGGATAAATGCCTTCCGCCTATCACAACATGATCATTTGATTTCTCCTTGCTTGATCAGGAGACGTTGTGTATATCGATATGCGTTGTATATCGATATCGGTGGCGTTGTGTATATCGATATGCTTGTATCTGATGCTGCTAACTACCATGTTTATTGCTGCCGCGAAATCAATTAATCTCATGCCGTTGTCGGATGTTTCTTTATGTAGGCTGAATTTTCCGATTTTTGCATTAAAATCTCTGTACAATGTTCGCACATTCCAAGTGCAGATTCGAAGGGGTCGTCATAATTAGGGGGTTTGGTTTTCTTTTGCATTGTATTTTCATAGTAGGAGGGATTTTCCGAGTATGGGCAACTAACCCGACGCCTCAAACCAGTTTTTATACTTCTCAAACTTGCGGCACATATCAGCTCACTATTTCAACGGATTGATGAAAGTAGCTACCCCAGGTGACACCACGTGGTCTTGGTTGTTTTCGCCCTGCAATGAAACTTCTGTTAACTCAGAAGAACTCCGCTTTTTGTTTTCATTTTGTCACAGATTATAATTATTAGTCTCAAGAAAGACGAAACAAATTTTTTGACGGAGATCACATACGAGACAGTTTAATTTGCGGGTGCCAATAATGTTATGTAGGGTTTTTGTACTTCTCATGTTATTTTTACATGGAAATTTCAAGTTAGATAAAATCGTTTCCTTTTTCTGGTTTCTCTCCCACAAATTGGTTGGCAAAATTTATGTGAAGACCTAATTCTTTAGCCAAATATGACTAATGTTTGAAGACTTACTCCTTTTAGTAGCTCCACCACAAAGGGTCAAAATGTTGAAGAGTTGTAAATCTCACTTGAAGCGAACGAGGTATCCTACTCCATCGAAACTACGCAAACCATAGGCTGATGGTAAACATCTGTTAGCAACACCAACTGTCACTATTTTAATTTTTGTAATGTATTAGATTTTCGAACTTTAAAAAGAAATATTTAAATTTAACAAGTGAGCGGAGCAGTATAGTCGGACGGTGCCGACCATATAATACCCTACCCAACTACCAAAATCTATCTTCCTGTGAACTTGGACAATATTTCGCGATATATTTTGACCGACTAGAGGTCAACAAATATTACTAATATTTAGAAAGCGATTAGCGCTATATTTTCGCCCTCTAGTGTGCTAATGGGTTACTAAATAATATTTGAATACGTAAGCACCTGTCTATGTCCTTCAAGGGTAAGTATATACGCTATAGAATACAAAAGTCAGGGCCCAGACCAGAAAAACTGACAAAAATTAAGTATTTGGTCTATTTCATCCCCTAAATATTAACCTTCATTACTAAAAGCAACAGGGATCTTCAGTGGCCAGAACCCATCCTACATGCAAAATTTCATCCTACATGCAAAATTTCGTAAAGATTGGTCCATAACTGTGGTCTGTGTCGTGTTAAAAATGTGGTCTGTCCATTGTGAAAATGAACTTAAAAAAGTAGTTTGAATGCATTTTATTTTTTGTCGGAATGGAAAGGTGGATTTTTATAATTTGCACATCAACTTGAAGGTATATTTACTATTTTTTTGTGTCATTTCCTGTTTCTCTAACAGAATTTTCTACGTCGGGTTTAGTAAAAAATTTGAAATTTTTTAAATGGGAAAAAAAGAAACTAAATATAGTCATGTCCTGTGTTTTACTATAAACATTAAAATGTACCTATACCAAAGATGAAATTTCAGTTACATTATAAAATGATATATTTCCGAATTTAGCTTAGCTAAATTTAGCTTTTAGGCACATTTTTATTGTAGGTATTTTAGGGTTCATGAGTGCGGTTTTCAACCGAATTCGCTGAAATTTGGTACATTGAGTTCCTATTGGGTACCAAATTTCCTCACTTAAAATTATAAATATAGGTCCACTTTTTCTGGTTGCCCCCATATAAGGGTACATCCCAATTTCCAGGTTTTGGGTGGTTTTGACCGAATTGGCTGTAATTTAGTAATTTGAGTTCTTATTGGGTAGCAAATCTTCCCACAAAAAAAATTATAAATATGGGTCAATTTTTTCGGTTAGCCCCCATATAACGGTATCCCCAATTTTCGATATTTTGAGGTTCTTTAGCGCGTTTTTCAACCGAATTCGCTGCAATTTGGTATTTTGTAGTCGTATATGGTTACAAATCTCCCCACCAAAAATTATTAATATTCACCCTTTTTTAGGGGTAACCGGCCCGGCCGAACTTAACGCCTTTTCACTTGTTTATATTAAAATAGTTATCAAATGTCGGTATAGTTTATTTATAGTACCTGTCAGTATATCTATGGTGGAGGGTATCCAAAGTTCGGCCGGGTCGAACTTAACGATTTTTCACATGTTCAATCTAAATTGCTGTATATTTGTATATTGTGTTCTACCTGATTATATAGTCTTCTTACTAGAACTTATCAATATTGGGCTACTTTTAAGGGTAGCACTCTTCAATTGCATTGATTTTAATTTGATTGTTTAAATTTTGTTGAGTAAAAAATCTCCTTATGAAAAATTATTAATATGGGTCCATATGTAGGGGTACCCCCCACAGAGCGGTACCCTCCCCATATTCGACATTTTGGGGACGTCGGACACGCAACCGAATTTACTAAATTTTTTCTATTTTTTGTTTTGATGGGGTTTGAAATCTTCCTACTAAAATATAAATACTAATAATGTCCAAATTTGGTTAAGGTAAATAACTGTAATTTCACATTGCGTACAAATACGAAGACAATTATCAATTTTCGTCCCATTTGTGTACTTTTAAGGGTTTATAATCTCATTCCCAACAGCGACTTTAATATAAAAAAATATGTTTGCCGGAATTTTTCTATTTTGGTCCTTATTCTGGTACTATCCCAATATAAATGGGTACGCTCGACTTTTCGGTAATCTAAAGTGGTTATAACTTGGTATTCGGGATTCCCGCTGAATAAAAAACTTGTTTTCAGAAAGTTCCAACATAATTCATGTTCATTATTTTTACATCGCTCTCATAAAATGTACAACTTAATTTGGTTTTTCATTTTCCCAAATAAACAATCTACCAACAGACAATATCATAGAATGGAATGCACGGCACATCAATCAAATTCATCGCGTGAAACATAGCGAAAATTCAATATGAAATCAAAAAACGGGATTTTTTGCATTGAAACCAACATTTTGTAAAAATGCTAAAAAAGTGCTAGGTGCTAGATCAATTTTTTGATGCTAAACGAGTTCAAAAAGTGCTAAATCTAGCACTAAAAGGGTCTCCAATAACTATTTTTGTTATTTTACGTTCGAAAAATCACCGGAATGTATATTTACTCCACCTTATGGTGAAGGGTATACAAATAACAGGATATTTTAACATTCGTTCTAAGCATATTGTGGGGACAAAATTACGTAAATGCTACAAAATTCAAATGATAAGCAAAATATAAAAGCACAAATATTGCATTAAAATTTGTTAAGTATTTTTTATTTTAGTAGATAAATGCTAATCCAGTTTATTTCATGTAATTTTTAACACGTTAACACCTTATACGACCGATATTATCGATATTATCTAGTATTTTTTATTTTTTCAAGTCTCCGCGTAGATCAATGATAATTGCTATATCACAAATTCTATTAAATTTTATTAACTGTTTTACAGGCAATACTGAGTTATATTAACATTTAATCAAATATGTGAACATAATATTTGTTTACACAATACAATTTTAAATTTATTCTCCCAAAGTTATTCGTAAATTTTTATTGCAAAATGGTCATTATAAAATTGACACCAAATTAACAATAAGCCTTTCTACTTGAAAAGTGTAAAAGAAGAAAAAAATAAAGCAAACAAATAACCCATAAATTGTTTATCATACAAATGATTCCATCGTAAAACTGTTTTGTTTTTTTTGTTTTTATATAAAAGTAAAAGTTACAACGAAAAAAGGATACATTTTATGTTTATTTTTATGCAAATTTAACCATGTCAAATGCGATTGAATCCTAAAAGGATTCCAAACTCGTCGTCATAAAATCAAAAACAACCACCACCACCACCACTCACACAATAACAAAACATTTACAAGTGTTTAGAGGTAAATATGTGTGAATATTTTAACAAATCCAACTCCAACGTCCTGTCGTATCGACAGGATGTTTGGGGTCATAAAATTAAATATTGCCAATGTCAGCATAATATCATTACAAAAGTAACTGACACCAAAAAAAAGAAAAAAAAAAGAAAAGAGTCAACGACAACGATGTTTTGGGGAAATCTAACAGCAATAAAAAATAAAACCAAACAAATAAAAATGAAATTAAAGTTCAGGGCCCTTGACACAGAAAAGACCCAGAAAAAAACAAAAAATAATGAAACAAATATACCCGTTATTTACATACATACATGTATAATATCAACAAATACACATAAAGAAAGTTCGGGGTTTCCAAAGAAAAAGTTTTGTATGCAATAACTAAAAATAGTATAAAAATTCGTTAAGAATTTCGAAGTAAACATATTGGAAAACTGTACAAATATATAAGCAATTTAGCCCGTCCAACAGTGACGATTTTGGGTAACCCTGTACTCACTATATCCAAAAATACATATTTTTGTGTTCAATCAAAAATGCTTATTTTTATGTGGATCATATTCCACAACTCTGTACATTTTTAACCGAACGGGTGTAAAAAGTTTCGAGTTCCGATGGATACAAATTTGTATACCTTCAACCACAGGGATACTGACATTTATTTGTACCCCCACTTAGAATTCAAACTTCCATACTTCAGCGGATGAATTTGGAAAGTGTGATTTCCAATATGTATTAAATATTGCGATCTATATCGTAATTTCTACAAACAGGCGGAAAAATTTAAATCGAGCTTAGAATTTTACTCTGATCAAGAATATTTATGTAGCCTTCAGAGAATATTTCGAGATGTTTCAAAAGGAATGAGAAATTTAATATATGGATGGTATAATTGGAAATCCTATTTAGTACGACACGCCACAATATTGAGACTGCTTACAACAGCATATTTTCCAAATGCTACAATCCATTTGGGAAATATGTTGGTTAGCAGACAAAAACATAATTTGCACTTTTTTATTAACAATTCCAATTTAACCCTTCCCATATAAAATAAAATACCCGCACACATCTACACACAACACCATTCAACAATTTGCTACAATAAAAGAAATCATCGAATTATTCGAATACCTTTCATTATTCCCTGGGTCGTAACCAAATCAAATCGAAACCAATTGAATGAAGTAAGGCATTCCAAACTACTGGCATTCAAGTGTGCAAAGACAAAATCACACCTTTGAGGCTTCTTTCTGCTTTTCCATTTCATAAACTCATAATCATGAGACTCTGAACCTTTTTAACCATTCAAGTCACATAAAATACAAAAAAAAAAAAAAACATTTTGTGAGGGCAAAAAGGCGTCAAATTGGCTGGTTAAAAGAAAACATCAAATCAGCACAAAATTTACATTTCAATAAACCCTAATCGAAGTGCCGTCAATAATATGTGTGTGTGTGTGTGGAGGAGGGGGTGTGGGTGAATGTGTGGCCACATAACCGCACAAATTTATGGTTTTACTCAATTGCGAATTGTATTTGAACTCCCTGGTGCGGGATTTCGTTTGTAAGCAAGGACATGTTTTTATTCGAAACATAAAGTAAAACAACACAAACGTTCATTATTTGTAAACGAATCGACAATATTGTTTTTGCACCACTTCAAATTAGGGGTTATTTTGAAATATTTAGGTATTGATATTAGCTAACGATGCAGAATTCATATGACTTGATTTGACAATATATATTTTGATCTGCATTTTGGAGTGTTATTTTTGAAGGTAAGAAATTATTTTCGATTATGAAAGACTATGCTTCCTAGTACAAATTGTATTGGGCCAAAAGAACTTCATAGCGGTAGTATGTGAATTATTTTACGATCTATGCAGGCGATTGGGTCGTAAATCGAAATTAAAATCATGTTTTTATACCCTCCACCTTACGGTGCACTATAGGTCAAATTACCACTTTTTCTGTGCAAAATTAATAGCGGCAACAAAATCATAGTATTCGTCATGAAATTTGGCCCAACTGTTTTTTTTTACTTGAATCGTTATCGTTGCATTTGGAAGAAATCGGTTCAGATTTGGATATAGCTCCCATATATATTTTCGTCCGATTTTATGTAGACAAAATTTTGCACACAGTATTGAATTAGGTCTAGAATGATATGTGTCAAGTTTTGTTGAAATCGGTTCAGATTTAGATATAGCTCCCATATATAGTTTCGTCCGATTTTATGTAAACAGAGAACCATACTGCCAATATTGGTCCGATTGAGACAACATTTTCCACAGAGAACTGAATTAGGTCTAGATTGATATGTGCCAAGTTTTGTTGAAATCGGTTCAGTTTTAGATATAGCTCCCATATATAGTTTCGTCCGATTTCATTTAAATAGAGCACCATACTGGCAATATTGGTCCGATTGAGACAAAATTGTATACAGAGTATTGAATTATGTCCAGATTGATGTATGCGAAGTTTTGTTGGAATCGGTTCTGATTAAGATATAGCTCCCATATATAGTTTCGTCCGATTTTAGGTAAATGGTGCACCAAACTGAAAATGTTTGCCCGATTGGGACAAATTTTTGCACAGCGTACGGAATTTAGTCGAGTTTGACATCTGTGAAGTTTCGTTGAAATCGGTCCAGATTTATATACAGCACACATATATAGTTTCGTCCGATTTTATGTAAATGGTGCACCAAACTCCCAATAATGGTCCGATTTAAACGAAATTTTGCACAGCGTACTGAATTCAGTCCAGTTTGGCATCTATGAAGTTTTCCTTGAAATCGGTCCATGTTGAGATTTTAGGTAAATGGTGCACCAAACATTCAATATTTATGCGATTGGCATGTAATTTTCTTATAGATTTCAGAATATCATGTGTATGGTTTTTATTGGCTCAAGTATCTATGTAGATCACATTTGCTTTTTACCCGATTCTATGTTAATTGTCATCCGAAGATGGTATATCTCTTCTATCAACAGGATATTGTACACATTATCAGTCGGCCCAGTCTGACTTTTTATCTTTCCTTACTGGGTGTCTTTGAAAACATTAAACTTTCTGTGACATTTTTCCAAATTTTGTGCTAATTTTAAGCAAAATAAATGTACTATTTGCTTTAAAAATTGCTCTCTTTCATCCGAAATATTGTCATCAATTTTGCTCACTACATGTTTGAAAACAGCAACAGGTTTTTTTCTTTTTGTTACCTTCTTTTCGCCATATTTCAAAAAGTTCGATTTTTTTATACGGAGGTTGCCAAGATAAAAGAGGCATTACTCTCAAAACGCAAAAAATCGCAACATGAAATAAATTTAAATTAACTCATAACTTATCGCTTAATTTGTGTGCAAAATTTCAAAGAGGTCATATTGGGTCATTTCTTTTTAAAAGCTTTCAGAAAGTCAATCTATCAAATTACTTTAACTTTTTAAAGTCTTCATAGACTAAAGGGTTATTTTCAAGTATAGTGTCGCAAACATAAAAATGTTTTGATTTAATATAAATATGCTCACTTGTATCTACATTTTCCATTTTACACTAATTAATTATTGTAAACACAATCGAAATAGTACGCACTCAAAGTTGACTAAGCCCCACTGAAATATAAGCATATTTATACAATAAATTGTATTGAGCGACTTGCACGGCCAGCTGTGTAACGGTACTTTATATTTAGCACTAATAAATATCACGTGTCACTATTTTAGAACGGCACTTTGATTTTTTTTCAATTTTGCAGAAAAACCGGTCATTTGACCTATAGTGCGGTGTTGCCATTTCAACATTTCGAAATTTTGACAGGAGACTAAATAAAGTATTTATATTCTTGATCAAATAAGATTCTATGCCGATTTATACATGTTGTTTTGCCAAGCATTACCAATATTATTCCACAGTTTAGGACAGCTTCATATACACACACATACACATATTATGGCTTGAAAAAACACACTAAAAATAAACATTTCGAATATCATCTGACCATCTTCGAAAATTATAGTCATGTCGTGATGTTCAGGTCATAGTTGTGGCCTTTAGAGCGGGCCAAAGGATCCTTCACGAACCTCACGTTCTAATTTTTTATCTCGATATCCTCCGCAGGTAGAATGATTACAACATAGTCTTAGAACCCAAACCAAAACGCGGAACAAATCAGATAACTATTTTAATATAAATAAAAAAGGGGGTCATAAAAGGGGGTGAATATTAATAATTTTTGGGAGGGAGGTTTGTTATCATATACGACTACAAAAAAATTGGTTAAAAAACGCATTCAAGAACTCCAAAATACCGAAAATTGGGGGGTACCCTTATATGGGGGCTACCCGAAAAAATTGACCTATATTTATAATTTTTAGTGGAACGTTTTGCTACCCAATAAGAACTCGAAGTACTCAATTACAGCCAATTCGGTGGGAAAATACAATCAGAACCCCCAAAATACCGAAAATTTGGGTGTACCGTTATATGGGGACTACCAGAAAAAGTTGATCAATATTATTATTTTTTTGCGGAGATATTTAGTACCCAATAATAAACGAATGTACGAAATTTCAGCGAATTCAGTTATAAAACGCGTCCAAGAACCACAAAATACCGAAAATTGGGGAACCAATTTCCGAAAAAATTGACCTATGTTTATAATTTTTAGTAGGGAACCCAATACCAAATTTCAAAGTACCAAATTTCAGCGCATTGCTCGAAAAATACGGTCAAAACACCCAAAAATACCGCAAAATTCGGGGTAACCTTATATGGGTGCTATTCAAAAAAATGGGCCCATATTTATAATTTTTGTGGAGAGATTTGCTGCCCAATAAGAAGTCAAAGTACCAAATTTCAGCGAATTTAGTTGAAAAACGCGAAAATTGGGGGGTATCCTTATATGGGAGCTATGCCTAAACGTTGACCTGCCTGCAGACAAAAGACGACTCTAAGCTAAATTTTGGCGATCTATCTCAATTCGTTTAGATCGCCATAGAATTTTACGCTGATCAAGAATATATACTTTATAGGGTCGGAAATGATTATATCGATGCGTTAGAAACGAAAAAAAAACAAAACTAATATACCTTCCATACTATGGTGGAGGGTATATTATGGTATAAAAAAGTGGGGCTACCGTTATAAGGGGTAATACCAAAACGGGGATCAATATTAGTCAGATTTGATATCCAATAAGAAAACATACGTGCCAAAATTCCAACTCGTGGTCTTAAAAACATTCAAGGGTCTATCCTTAGGCGTGGATTTTTTAAAAATATTTTTTTTTCGAATCCTATCCTCAGGCGTTGATTTTTCAAAAGCCGTGATTGTTTTTAAGAATTTTTTCAGAAGCCGTCGATTTTTTTAAATATTTTTTCAGAATGTTGTCCTTTAAACTGAATTTAAAAAAATATTTTGTAGGGACCTATCCTTTGGAGTGGATTTTTTAAATAATTTTAAATTTATTGCAGGAAACTATTCTTAGCCGTGGGTTTTGTAAAAATATTAAAAAATATTAAAAAAGTATTAAAAAAAATAAAAAAATATTTTTTTAATATTGAAAAATATTTCTTTAAATATTGGAAAAACAAATTTTAAAAATATTGAACATTTTATAATTTCTAAAAATATATATATATATATATAGGGGAGAGGGGGACACCTTTGAACGTGGGGCACCTTTGAACAGCGCTCATAAAATCTTGGTTTAATATTTTTCCGACCCGCAACCACATTTTTGTATATGGCAATCTTGTTCTCTATATGCGTAAACCCCTTTGACTTGATTTTTCAGTTGTCGAAAAATTGTGCATGGGTGACCATGTTTTCTCGGTGTCATTGTAAACTTTTATTCATTTGGTTGTAAGGGCGCAGGAAGAATTCTGTGATTGTTTTCCTTCGCCAAGCAAATTTTTTGCATTCCAACAATCATTTCAAACATAACTAATGTAATTTCTTTCATATATATTTATTACAAAAAAAGTTATTTTAAATTTCCGTAAAATGCCATGGGAACATGTCCATTAAACTCGGGTAAAAAAAGGATTTTTTTAACTTTTCGCTTCGATTTATCAAAATTTCAAATGGGCAAATAAGATTACGAAATTAACTGTATTTTTCACCATATTAATTTTTGTTTTTAAGTCATTTTATGTTTAATAACTTTTGATCTAAATTTTTTAAATTTTGAACATTTTATATATATATATATATATATATTAATGAATTAATGCATTTCTGATATGTATGAATAAAATACATACATATTTGAACATAAACACTGTAAAAAACCATGTCGTTCAAAAATGCCAACCCCTGTTCAAAGCTGCCCCCCTGGGGGGGGCAGTTTTGAACACTTTGAGTTCGTCCATCAAAACAGTAATAAAATATATTTATCAAGCTTATAGTATGTCATACCTATTAGTTAAAATTTATAAGAAACCAAAAATTATAAAATAAAAAATTTTATAAGGCTTGAAAGCAAAAATTCTTCAAAGGTGCCCCCCTCTCCCCTATATTATTTTTTTTGACAAATTTAGGAATTTTTTGACAATATTTTTTAAAAATATTGAAATTGAAATATTGAAATTGTATTGAAATGATATTTATTAAAAATATTGAAGAAATTTCTTTTAAATATTGAACTATTTTTTAATGTGGAAAAAAATAAATGTAGAAAATTGGTTTTTTAAGATTTTTCAATATTGTTGTACTAAAATTGTTTAATATAGAAAAAATATTTTTCTAAAATAGTGAAAAAACTGAAAAATAATTCTTAAAATTTTTGAAATAATATTTTTTTTAAATATGGAAAATTTTTTTAATATGAATTTCATAGAAAATAATATTTTTTTCTTAAATTATTTTTTATATATTTTTTAATATTTTTTAAACCTTAACACATTTTGGTAGTTCAAAAAAATATTGTTTTAAAATTTACGAATTTTTCAATAGTTCGAAAAAATACTTTTTAAAAATCCATGCATTATCGGTAGTTTGAAAAATATTTTTAATCTAAAAGAAATACAATGTTTTAGTTCCAAAAAAAAAAAATTACGAAATTTTGGTAGTTTCATAAAAATATTTTTTTACGAAATTAAAAAATATTAGTAATTCGAAAAAAATATTTTTTTACAAAATTTACAAATTTATAGTAGAATGAAATAATATTTGTTAAAATTTTTGCTGGTTCGATTTTTTTTATTTCATTTTTTGAATTGTTGGTAGTTCAAAAAATATTTTTTTTTTAATTTAACATTTTATTGCTATTTTTTTTAAATCTACGCCGCTTGGTATTTTCAAAAAATATATTTTTAAAAATTTTACGAAATGTTTGTAGTTTGAAAAAATATTTTTAAATAATTTAAACAATTTACAAAGTTTTGGATGTTTGAAAAATATTTTTAAAAAAATTACGCCTTGCTGGTAGTTTGAAACAAAATATTTTTTTAATCCATGCTTTATTGTTAGTTCAAAATTTACGAAGTTTTGGTGGTTCAAAAAATATTTTTTAAAAAATTTACGATGTTTTGGTTAGTTTGAAACGAAGATGTGGGGTACTCTTGTACTTGGGTAAATTTTAATAATTTTTAGAGACAGGCGGACAAGCATATCCCGTTCATTATATCGGTAGTTAAAACCTTTCCAACATTATTCGCTATAGTATGTTCCATGTTAGTAACCCTATAGTGCGACCTGTCCAAACATTACATATTGGAATGGTTGTTAACGCATTGGTATGTTTGCACCTTTAAACTTTTGAAAATCCATGCCATTTTCAAACAACACTCATACAAATGTTTTCATTGTCACAATATAAAGAAATATATATGTATGTACATATAATATTAAATATCTTCATATTTTTTAGATATGTCCATTTGCTATATAATTGTATTCCATTAGATTTCATATCAGCATTTTTATGATTCATAGTTCCAAATGTGCCGCAATGTTTCCCTTGACAATGATCAGTCATAAATGGTTTCGTTCGTTCGTTCTTTTTTTATTTTGGTTGGTTTGTTTTGAAAACCCTATTAACAAAATGTATCATTGCACTGCATTTATTCATCCGATATTTTGTGTTACAATGACGGTCATCATCGTCATCAAATCATATTGGAATAAACGACACCCAAACAACATAACATTTATCGATGTATTTCTACCTACATGGTACAGGTGTATAATAGAGATGGTCGCTATTATTTATTGTTAGGTTTTGAAAAAGAATCGAAAAAATTATGTTTATAATATGTCAGAAAATATAAATGTATGAATTTGTAATTTATCCGAAAGGTCCATCGTTTCTATATTGAGTTTTATCTTAAAAAATCAATAACTCTACTCCTATCTGTTGGTATTTTCTTACGAACCCTTTTAATGTATATATTCTGCTGACATATAGAAACGTCATTTGTATGCGAGTGCAACTATATTTTGCAGCTCCTGCACCGCTTTGTGATGAACCACAGCCGGAATAATGCAGCCATGGCAATGGCGGCGGTATGAGGTTCATGATGCTATCATCCAATACCGGGTAAATCTAAAATCATAATTCATATGTCTTTCGGACATTACAATTTTATTGGATATATTTACAATTGCCAAACAGATTCGATTGGATTACGATGTATTTGGTATTCTTTTTCGGGAGACATGATTCGGCCAACTGGATAGCAGCACTCACACACACATAGCTATGTATATGTGTATGCACTGCCATTGAGCTTGAGATACGAATACAATTTGCAGTCTGGCAGATGTGTCCATCAAAGAAATGGCAGAAATTCCGAATGCACCAAACAAAAAAATGTGCAACAAATGCGAATGTAAATGCCAGAGTAACGTGGTGTCCATTTTGCATGAAGAGCCCATTTGATAACGAGCGAACGTATTAATAATATTGCACCATTACGGCCACATTGGCCAAACGATCGAATGCCTCTCCACTACTGCTCTTCCCCCAGCGAGGATTCTCCATTGCATGACAGGGAGTGGTGGCAATTTTTGGTAGGGGTGCCATTGCATTGCCGGACTGCCAGCCTCTATTTGACTGACTGACTGGCATTCCAATGAATGGTGCAGTTATAGTGAATTCGGTATCCTGTTCCAAAATATTACAAGTTTATGCACTAGGAATGCAAGAATTGATGTGTCGTGTGTGTATATGTGTGAACGAGCATATGCACTACATGGCCACCATTAGTTTGCCTGGCCAGCTGCTTCCCGGGAATGGCTTATCGTTTGTCATTTATGGCCGTTATATTATTGGATAGGCGAACAAGTGATGGTGGAGAACAATTCAAATATTCCTGCTTGGCCATTTTACTGTCCATGTCCGTACTTGTTTTTGAGTGACTGATGGTCAATAAATTTGGTATTTTAAGAGTGACTGTATATTTTGGCTTATGTCTTATACGTAATGATGTATAAAATATCTTAAAAACGTAGATTTGCTGGGCTGTACAGAGGAAAGTGCAAAAGTATAGATTGTGTATAATTGTTCCTTGGAAGAAGTACGGTTTTCCGGTTTGTCGGTTAAGTGTGCATTAGGAATGTGAGGAAAATTCGTCTACGTAATCCTGCAGAGCCGTATTAATTTTGCAGAAATACCGAACGCAGACATGAGTTTTTCGTGCGCAGGCATGAGCTTTTCCTGGATTTGGCGCAGAGTGAAAATCTGGCCAATGGTGGATCTGCTAGGTCTGAAGCCGCATTGGTATGGTCCAATAATGTCATTGACCATTGGCATCAGTCGTTCACACAGCACGCTGGATAGCACTTTATATGCGATGGGAAGGAGCCTTATCCTCTATACTTGGCACGAGACAAAGGATGCTGAGGTTCCAATCCAATTGGGCATGCATTCTTCTTGCCAAATTGTACTAATCAGTTGGTGCATGCTCCTGGCCAGCATCTGACCACCGGTCTTGAATAGTTCGGCTGGTAACCCATTGGCACCTGCTGCTTTATCACCTTGGCCAGATGGTACACAGTCTATGCCGTCTATGGTTCTTCACCGCCACTATTTAATACCAGAAGCTTTGCAAAATGCTCTTTACAGATCTTGAAAACGCTATCTGTATATGTCACCAGGTTTTCTTCTGCATCTCTACAGTAGGATTTGTCTGCTACAAGGCCTTCGGTTTGGTGTTTTACTTGTTGGTAAAATTTCCAGACTTCATTATGACTCCTGTACATCTCGATTTGCTCACGATCACGTTTTTCATTTGTCTTAAATACGTTTCTCCTTTTCTCCAGATAATTCTTCGTCACATTACGTGTTGCTACTGTCTTCAGTGTTGCCCTATACGCTGCGTTTTTTCACATCAGAAGCAATACGACACTCCCGATTGTACCATAGGTTTGGTGATGGTGGTCTTTGATACCCAATTGTTACTTTTGTTACTGTTTGTAGGGAGTGGGCAATAATTTGCCATTGTGCTTCAATATTCAATATTCTTTCTTAAATATTGCGATCTTTATCATGGCTTCCACAGGCAAATAGACGAACGGGCATGGCTAAATCGACATAGAATTTTATCCTGATCAAGAATATATACACTTTAAGGCGCTCCGAAGAATATTTCGAGGTGTTGCCAACTGACTGCCAAATTTTATTTACACTTCATTTTATGATGGAAGGTATAACAATATTATATTTTTCAAAATAATCTACTTCATAACACATTCTTTTTTTATAGTTCTTAACTATCCCATAAGTGATCGTTACAGAATATTATCTTTTTCAAATGTGTCATTTATGTTGTGTATTATGGGGAACTCCTCATCTTCATACTCTTTTACTTCATCACACATTGCTATGTAGACACTTGTTTGGCTACTCCTACTGTCTCTCACTTCAAAAATGTCATCCAAAAATCCCCCGAGTCTTGTTGGAGAGGTCATTGTGTAATGTTTCAACTCATAATTCTTTCTTGTTGTGTTCGCATGTCGAACGATTGTTCTTTTCGTGGTTTCTCCACCACATAAATCGTTGTTCCAATTATCTCATTTGTCGTTGATTAAAATAATCTCTGGTTACTGTTAATTCATTTCATAAATATGATCCCTTCATGGATCAAATCAATAAAATAAACTGTATTGCGGCGACATACGAAAAGTCTGTGGCCCCCAGCACCAAACCGAATGACAAAAAAAAAAAAAATCCAAAATCACATGATTTGTATGGACGGACATACTCCAACACAAATTATTTGATTTCCACTTCAATGGATGGATGCGACATTGAATGACCGACCATATCAGCCAGTATATTTTTGTTGGATGATTGGTTGGTCTCTGGAGTGTAGTTTCAATCAAACACAAAAAAACAATCTCAAAAATCGGAACAATCACAGGGCATTCATGGAAACGGTTTCGGTGCAAGTAGGAGGTGTAGCAGAGTAAATTTTCCATTTGGTTGACAATTACATACATATATGTAAGGACGTAATTCATAATACATATTAAGAGTTGTTATGAAACATAACATATACTTTTGTATCGAAGGACGTATAAACTAAAAATATATTTTTAAGTTTATATTCCCAACTCATATCCAAATTTTATTTCCTTTCTATTAAATATTTGATAATTTTTTGCAAAATAAATATATTCTATTTTTAATTGTAGGATCAATTAAATAAAACATTATTAAATACTCTCTGTAGTCGATCAAATGCATTCATCCGTATTCAGTTTGTTTTGCAGTCTTATCATTTCAATTCCAGCAAATCTAAAAAAAAGAGGAATAAACAAGTCATACAAGTCGTTGGTAGAGATGCTTTATTTCTTTTCACAGACTCCTCCCAAATGTTGTCGTTTATGGGGTTATCTTGTTCTGGTACTTATATGACTAATAAATAACGGCAAAATTGTCTTCAACTCCATTTCAATATACATACATACATATGCGTGTATGTATATGAGTAACTTCACAAACAAATAAACATATTCAAATTTACGCCTGTCGTATGTGTGTATGGGTATGAGAATTGGAATTGCCTTTTTATGCGCCGATTATTATTTATATTCTGTCAATAATTTGTCCGAGACTAATTGGATTTATTAAAAATAAAATTTATTATGTTCCGCTCACTTAATAATGAATTTATTTGTACCAGCTCTCAACAATGAAACGACGCATTTTTTTCGAAATAAACTTGAGTCACAACATTTTCGTTGCCTGGTTGAATAGCTTCAAGTGATTTGAATTTGTGATTTTAGATTTGTTTATTGTTTTTATTATTGCTAACATATATAGTAAATAATTTTAATAAAAATTATGTATTATTGCCGGAAGCAGAGTATCTGATTCAAATACATAGCAACATGTTATTGTGTGCAGGCACATGTTCCAGTACAAACACTGGACATAGTTCGCATAATAAGCATTAACTGATTTTATAGAGAATATTTACGAATTTGTGATTATCGCTAGAATGTTTAGGAATAAGTAGTTCGGTTCTGGCCAAAGAAGGTCCCAATTGTGTTTGTTCGGAATTTGGATTTGTTCCGTTTGTTCGAACCGCTTCCACCACAAATTAACGTCGGTGAGATCCAAGGGATAAGTGCATTCCCGCAGCTGTTCAGGTCTAAGCTGAATAAAGGTCTATTGTGATAGGAGTTATTTTGATGCATGCTATATCAGCATATTTCTCAGTGTGGGTTCCTAATTTTTGTCGTCAACGTCATCATTGTCGTCGGAATACGAGATACCTCACAGTCTCCACTACAGCAGACGCAGAACCGGACACCCATGAAACCAAGGTGATCGATACCTGTAGCTTGTACCGTTGTGATAGTTACAATGTATTGCGAAAGGATCGCACTCGAAGTGGGGGTGGGAGACTTGCGTTCTCGTTACACCATTCTGTTCAGTACAGACTTTTGGCATACCGTCCTAAGCAATGACCCAAGGTGTACAGCCCTGGCAGAGCAAACTGACAGCTCCACGTTGTCACGGCCACAATTCGCAAGACATCACCATTGTGGCACCGGGTCTGAGAAAGAACATAGTCTGGCAACACGTGATTTCTCTTGATTCATACCATACTCGATTTCATTACCTCGCCGAATTTTCCTGAACCATGGTAAAGCTGATTGGCAAGGTTTCGGAGATTTTACTAATCGAGTGTTTTTCATTCCTTCAGATCCTCCGATCGCTGAGAAGAAATTCCAAGACATCATCATTGCTGCAGCCGCCCGCCATATATCTGCTTGTCGTGTATCCAAATTAAGACCAAATACGACCTAATGCTTCGTCGTACAACACTTGAATACAATAAAGTGAAAGAACTCACCCTTCAGGTCAACAGATTAGTAATCGAGCATAAACCGAAAATTGGCTAGACCACCTGATGCTTTGAAACATCAGAGTAAACGGTTATCTCGGAAGGAAGTAAGTTTTGGTGAGGCGAGCGATTTTTTATCTGGCAGTTCATAGAAGACCACGATAGTGATAAGGCGAAAAGGAGTGTGCTCGGCCCTCCGTGAAGAGAGTCGATGTTATTCGAAACAATATGACATCCCAAGACTTGGGCCCGGAAGTAAAGCTGTTCGAGGACATGGAGAAGACCAACCGTTAGATATGCAATTATATGTGTGGTCGCCAGTCATATGTGGAATTCAGAAACAAGAAGTCCAAAACCCGTAGAGTGAAACAAAGAGTTTCACAAGGAGGGCTCATATTGGAAGTTACGTTCGATAGCCTATATAAGTCATTAAGGTGAGAAGCAGGAACAGGGTACTCAAGTCGCTCACCGACAGCTCTTGGGGTGCTGATAAAGATACCTTGTTGACCTACTACAAAGCAATTGGTCGGTTGGTGGCTCTGCGGCGCCAGTGGACCATTAATACGAGGAGGCAATGATCTTGTCCGTACATCGTCACAAAAGGATGTTGTCGATACAGTACCTAGATCAACATGCTTATTGAGCAGGAATTACCAGTATTCACACAGAAGCAGTGACAGGCAATGGTCCAACACCACATGAATGAAGTTCTTGGAGTCCACCCACCACCTATAGCATCAGAAGAACGACAGCTTCCTGGACAAACAAGTGTGGTTTTGGCACCATTTAGATCTGGATGGTGCAGCCGCCTCAAATTTGATCTAGATTGCAACCTTCTTGAACCTGGAAACAGAGGAGTCAGAACCAGAATAAAACATAAAATAAATAAAAAATACAAAATAATGCATAAAATAATGTTTTATATTTCGATATATAAAATATATACCTATCATTATAATTTCAACTAACACTCATACAACCTGTCAACGCCAACACCTATACAAGTAGCAATATAAAAAAATAATAATAGACATTTCCTTCCCCCCTTGCAGTCCACAGGATTTTATTTACCTAACGAGCATTTTTATGAATTTGAACATTTATTGCATTAATAAATTGTTGGCCATTAATAACAATAAAAATAGATAATCTCCGTACAACAAATTAATGATGGTGTGTTGTGGAATCGGCAACAGTAGCAACGTCACAACCACCACCATCATCATCGGCATCGTCATCACCAACGCTACCACTGACACCAAACATCTCCAAGGAACAGTAGAGGCAGAAACAAACCGACCGACACATATGCCCAAAATGGAGAAACTAGACAATTGTTTTGGAATGAAATTCGTATTCGCATCTAGACATGTCATATTCACTGTATGATGGTGCAGAGGCCTTTGACGTCTAAACCCCGAAGGCCTTTTGTAACCAACACCAAATATCACACAAACACTTGTCATTATGGCTACGAAGAATGGAGGCGGGGGTTTGAAATGGGGGCTGGTAACTTTTATTATATATGGTTATATGACACATATGCGTATGTATGTGTTAGTGTGGCTAAAGGTGGTTAAAACAAAAAAAAAAAGAAAACATGCACACACGAACTACCATAAATATTTAAAGAAGTGTGTAATTAGATATGTATGTGTGTGTGACTTGGATCTAATATTTTTTGCATTGCTTCATAAATATGTCCATGTTTCTGTTTGAAACAAACATTTATTTCTTATTAGAATGGACCTAATTATAATTATCAAAGGGATTTGTTACGATCCAGCTTGCAATGCAATAGAAGGAGAAGAGGAAGAAATGTTACTATATGTTTCTATAGTAGTTTTGACAAAGTAGCATTACTCATATTTGCAGAACAAAATATAAAATTATAGAACTTACGGCTATATGAAAATATTGAGTTATATTGAAAATTTTATACTAAAAGACGTTTAAAAACCCGAAATGCCAACTTATATATCATAGCCATTGGACGAAGTGTCATTGGTCCAAAATTAATAAAGAATTTTTTGCTTTTATTTCTTTAACTTGTGTATTTTTAATGTTTAATATTCTATTTCCAATATTTTCTAGCCACCATTAATAATCTGAGCATAGTAAAAACAAAAGTTCTGGCTAAGATTTTTTTGTTTGAATTTTGATTTTTTTTGAAACTTAATACATTTAATAAAGATGTATACAAAGCTTTTTAATGTTGACCGAGTATTGGTGATCCAACTGATTCCGCTCAGCATGATATTCACGAGATTCATGGGAATATTAATTTCATGGCAATTTTATTGCTTATTAATTTTTCAACATTTCCCAAACGTTTTTTTTTCTCCGACCGCAATACTTAAATTCAATCTCGAACGGAGTGGCGTGTGTCTGTATTCGAAAAAGTGCGTACATGGTATTTTTAGCTTTGGCCGGTCTAAACAAGCGTTTATGGCTGTGGTCGATTGAATTTATCAGTGGCGTAGTTATGTACAGTGGTATTCGATTCTCAAAAATTGTTAAAATCCCAAGTCTATAACTTTGGGATCCATCGGACATCATTTTTAATCCCATTTGGAAATCCAGGACACTATTAACCCTTTCAGTGTCAAAAAATTTTTTTGTCGGAATAAAAATCTAAAATTTTGTACTTAAAATCGTATAAAGGCATAGAGTTTAGAAAGAAAATCAATTTTCATTTTAACCCTAGGACAGTTTCGTCTGTGTTTCAGCAAAAACAAAAACATCAGTGTTAACGGTACATAGGATAACCGAAAAATCGCCAAGAAAGAGAGAATTTTTAAATGTCGAATATATTCGACAAAAACACTGAAAGGGTTAAGAATAGTTAGTAACATTTTTAATCTAAGCACAAAAAAGCCAATGAGAATAAAAAATACAAAATTACAGCCAATTCGGTTAAGGGAACCCCACCCATTCTCGATTCTAATTTTTCAAAAATTTTAATGGGCTGGTATATCAATATCAATGCTTGTTAAGGTTTGTAACTTTGCACATATATATTTAAAGATTTAAAAGAGAAGAAAAATAATTTACAAACATTTTTGTTGTTGTTTTTTGTAATTTAAGAAAAGTCCTTATTTTTGATGGCGGACATGACACTGGAACATCGGACACTGGAACATCGGAATCCGAAAATTCCAACGGTGTTAGAAAGAGTATATGACTGACTCTCGTATGAACTAGGATTATTGACTTCGCTCTAAAATTAACAAAATGGCGGACCTTTGAAAATATATTTTTGGAAAACCGCCGATTTTTGACCACAAACTAAGTTAAAAAATAAGGAAGATCTTCAACGATTGGAAAATTTTTAAAGAACTTCTATAAAGTGAATACTGTTTTACGAGGAACAGGGGAAAATTCTGACCAGTGGAAGGTCGACCGAAGCTATGCTAGTTTAAAATTCCTAATAGCCCAATTTAAAAATGAATCAACAAGTTTTTTGAACGACAATATACTTATAAAATATTAGAATATTTTAGAGGAGAATAATATTCGAAAAAAAGATAAAAATAAAAATCTGTGATCTTTCATGGACCAAATTTTTGCTCTAAGAAAATTTTTTGACATCTTCATAGAAAAATAGTTGAACCAGATTCCTTTGTAACAAGATCTATTAATAAAGTCGCCCAACAGGAAAGCGAAGGTCAGCTAATTTTTCTCAAGTCTAAGTTCACAGAGAAACGTGTAAAAATTTGGAATCGATTGGATTATTAGTTTTTGAGTTATCGTGCCCGCCATTCACAAAAGAGAAAAAGCGTTTAAAGTTTGAGACGCCCCTTAGCCGTCATTTGATGCTGACACAATAAATCGGTAGATTCGAATTAAATCAAAAAACTTTGGCCCCGAGAATGGGGGGTCCCCTTAAATTTGTGCCCAAAATTTTCAAAATACTGATTTCGATCAATATTAATAATTTTTTGTGGTGATCAGATGATAAAAGTCCTTTAGACAGACTTTTCATACCCTCCACCATAGTATGGATGGTATATTAATTTTCCTATTCCGTTTGTAACTCATCGAAATATTTATTTCCGCCCCTATAAAGTATATATATTCTTGATCAGGATAAAATTCTAAGACGATCTAGCCATGCCCGTCCGTCTGTTGTAATCACGCTATCTTCTGAAAGAATTGTTTGCACGCAGGTCAAGTTCGAAGATGGGATATATCGGTCCACGTTTAGCCATAGCTCCCATAAAAGGGTATCCCCAATTTTCGATATTTTGGGGTTCTTGAACACGCTTTTCAACGGAATACGCTGAAATTGGGTACATAGGGTTCTTTTTGGGGACCAAATGTCTCCACTACAAATTATAAATATCGGTCCATTTTCCTGGTAGCCCGCATATAACGATACTCCCCAATTTACGGTATTTTGGCTGTTTAAGCCGCGTTTTAAAACCGAATTCGCTTAAATTTGATACAATGGGTTCTTATTGGGTACCAAATTTCTCCACTAAAATTTATAAATATAGGTCAATTTTTTCGGGTAGCCCCCATATAAGGGCACCCCCAATTTTCGGTATTTTGGTGTTCTTGAGCGCATTTTTCAACCAAATTTGGTACATTGAGCTCTTATTGGGTACTAAATTTCTCCACAAAAAATAGGTTCACTTTTTCTGTTAGCCCCCATATAACGGTACGCCCTAATTTTCTGTATTTTTGGGGTTTTGATCGTACTTTTCCACCGAATTGGCTGTAACTTTTTGAGATCTTAGTAGGTACCAGATTTCTCTACAAAATATTATGAATATAGGTCCATTTTTTCTTATAGCTCCATACAAGGGTACCCCCCGTTTTCGCTATTTTGGGGTTCTTGAGCGCGTTTTCCAACCGATTTCGCTGCAATTCGGTATTTTGTTGTTGTATATGGTAACAAATCTCCCTAGCAAAACTAGCTATATCATATAATGATAACCTCATATAATGATAACCACAAATGTTCTGTAATTCGTGCACGATGTAATCAACATTGTTCCCGCTTACGATATAGCCTCCAGGGACGTACTCATACAAATGTTTTTCTGCAATCAACATCAATGCACCAACACCCACAATTGTGACCATTTTGTGTGGAGGTACCAGAAGGAGTGGACCGATATTCCCCATCTTCGAACTTGAACTAAGTTTGGAAGACATAATAAGATGTGCAAATTTTGGATGAAATCCAACTTTCTTAAACGGATTTCGTCCAAAGAACCAATATTTCGATGAGGCACATTATATGATTACCCATATAGGGTATAGATATCCAAAAAAAAAATTAACATAATCGGTTTGTAGAAATGCCGGTATACGTGCACTTTTTGGTATGTTCCCTATATTTTCATTTCAAGTACCCGTCAGTACAGCTATGGTGGAGGGTATCCAAAGTTCGGCGCGGTCAAACTTAACACTTTTTCACTTGTTTTATTATAAGTCTATATATTTAAGAAGCACACATCACTCTTAGAACCTTAAAAAACGTTAACGGACCATTTTAGGAATGTTAATTCTCCGAGGAGCATTTTCAACCGATATAGTGGTTGGAAGTTATAAAACGTTCAGCCCTACTATCTCTGGCTTATCCAAAAACCTTTTTTCCATTTGGATTAAAAATGTCTATCCTAACCACAGTACCAACGTGTATGTGTGAATTTAGTTAACCTGTAAATAAAGTCATAAACGTATGAAACGAAACTGACAAATGAAATATTCGGAACAATGTCGACTCATGCCGAGAGTTTGAGTTTAGCTTAAATTGACTTGAGCTGAGTTTAGTTGAGTTGAGCCGACATGAATTGACCGAAACTAAATGCGTGTATAAGGCTGTCTGTATGTATAAAGTATGTAGTTGGTGGTTGTATGGTCAGTACAACAAACTGGACTGGTAACACGAACAACACCCTTTGTGTTAAACGTTGAACTGGTTTAACTAATAGTGTTATGATACGATTGTTATTATTTTATTATGATTATGAATTTAATATATGTGAATATTATGATATCGACTAACTGTCTGACTGGCTGACTGACCAGTCATCCAGCCAGCCTGCCTACACAAGTGAACGCAACAAAAGTGAAGAACAAAGATCTCCTGGTTGTCTGGGGGGATCACAAACATGGGAGATGCTGAGTTTATTATTCTTCTTCTGATGCCGCTTTGGCTGTGGCAGTTGTTGACCGAGATTGAACTGAATAATGATGACGAGGAAGAAGAAGAAGCTGCGTTTGGATTGAAATGTATATAGCTATGTATTTGGATAATTGTGCGTGACTTGTGAACTTTTTTTTGGTTTGTTATGCTCGTCTTCGCCGTATCATTTTCTTCCCATATTTGATGTTTGTATGACGTTGTATTTTGTTTGTTTCGGCATTTTTGTTGTTGTTGTGGCTGTTGTTGTACAATTTCATTATTGTTTGATTTGTTTCAATTGGATTTACATGCAAATAAATCCCTGTGGGCATTCAAAATCTGTGGTTGTTTCACACGTCTATTATTTATTCTTTTCCAATTGTATTCGAGAGATTTAACAAAGATATTGAAGATTTCGATTAACAGAGTTTGAGAAGATTTTTATCGTTACTTTTGAAATTGAATTCGGTGTCTAATAATTGTATTCGTATTCTAAGAATTTGTAAAAAGTAATAAAGTGATATGTTTTGAATATAATTTGTGCAATAGAAGTATTGCACATCCATATGTCAGGAATATGAAAGTGTTTGGCTTATTTGTATTTAAACTGGAAAAATACATAATTTTAATTTTTTTAGGCTCAGACTTAAGGCTAATGAGGCATTATATCTTAATGGTTCGTCCTTGGGCCAAATGAATGAGACATAGCGAATTTAGTCTCATTCAGATACTATTAGGTTGGGGACTGTCGTCGAAAATGTCGATAAAATCGGAGAAATGGTCGAAGTTGACCGGCATGTTAGTAGTCGTGACATCCCCCAGGAACTATAAATCGACCATAAAATTGTTTTAAGGGAAGTCCACCCATTCTCGATTTTAATTTTTCAAAATTTTCAATAGGCTGGTAAATCAACACCAATCCTTGTTAAGGTTTGTAACTTTGCACATATATATTTGAAGATTTAAAATAGAAGAAAACAAATTACAAAAAATTTTTGTTATTGCTTTCTTGTTGTTTTTTGTAATTAAAGAAAAGTCCTTATTTTTGATGGCGGGCATGAACATCGGAATCCGAAAATCCAACGGTGTTAGAAAGAGTACATATCTGGCTCTCGTATGAACTAGGATTATTGACTGCGCTCTAAAATTAACAAAATGTCGGACCTTTGAAAAAATATTTTTGGAAAATCGCCGGTTTTTGACCAAAAACCAAGTTAAAAAATAAGGAAGATCTTCACCGATTGGTTTTATCCTAGTTCATACGATAGCTATACACTCACAGAGAAACGTGTAAAAATTTGAAGTCGATTGGGTTATTAGTTTTTGAGTTATTGTGCCCGCCATTCGCAAAAGAGAAAAACGCGTTTAAAGTTTGAGAAGCCCTTTAGCCGTCATTTGATGCTGACAATATATATATATATCTTTTATATCTATCTATATCTTCAAGAGTTCTTGAGATTTTCACTTGAAATTTTGTAGAGACATTCTTGAATTAGTGTAGAATCGAATTAAATCAAAAAATTTTTTGACCCCGAGAATGAGAGGGGGTCCCCTTAAACCATTTACCCAAAGGTGGATTCAAAAATAAGCTCGATGTATGGGTGTCACACCAATTAACAGAAAAAAATAGGATGAAACGAATTTACATCTGCGAAGCCTTGGCCAAACGGAATGAAATGGACCCATTTCTTAAACGGATGGTGACTACGGAGGAGAAATGGATCACATATGATAATACTGTTGGAAAACGATTGTGGTCAAAGAACGGTGGCGCACCTCTAACGGTGGCCAAACCAGGACTAACGGTCAGGAAGGTTCTGCTATGCATTTGGTGGGACTGGAAGGGGATTGTTTATTACCATATGCTTCCATATGGTCAAAAGCTAAATCTCTGATCTCTACTGTCAACAACTAGACCGTTTGAAGAACGCTAGCTCACACACATCTATAGTGATTCGCAAGAAACTTCGGGAGCTTGGTTGTAAAGTTTTAATGCATCCGCCATACAGTCCGGACTGGCACTAAGCGATCATCATTTTTTTCTTGCATTGCAAAATTTCTTTAATGATAAAAAATTGGTATCTAAGGAGGATTGTGAAAATCGACTATTAGATTTTTTTGCAAATTGAGATCAAGGCTTCTATGAGAGAGGCATTATGACTTACTTACTTAGCTGGCTTGTGACAGAACTTTCCTTCCATAAGCCGAGCTTAGAAAAGATTTCCAGGCGTCGGTCTTTTGCGCAGTTTTTCCAATTTGAAAGACGATTTTCGGCAATGTGGCCTTCTCCTTCTGCGTGAGCCATCAGCTGGTTCGCTTTTATATGCCTTCTGGGCTGGGACATCTTCATCCATTCTCACAACATGACCTAACTAACGTAATCGCTGCAGATCAATACGTCTAACAATGTCGATGTCCGAGAATAGCTGGTACTGGTTCATTCGACGGCGATATTCACCGTCAACGCAGATCGGTCCATAGATCTTTCGGAGAATTTTTCTCTCAAACACTCCAAGAGCTGCCTCATTTGCTTGCGTAAGTACTCATGCTTCAGATTCATATAACAGCACGGCTATTATCAGAATCTATAGAGTTTGGTCTGGCGGGAGGTGGTCTTGCTTTTGAGATGATGGCTCAGACCATAGTAGCATCGGTTGGCCATCACAATCCTTCTCTGAATTTCAAAACTGATGTTATGTTATTTATGGCGGTACCAAGGTACATAAAATCTTTGACTACCTCGAAGCTGTAGTTCTCAAGTTCCACAGTTGGCCCGAATCTACTGGACGTCTTGCGCGTTGATACCACCAGCGTGGTCTTCTCGCCGTTTACTGCCAGACCCACTTTGGCAGACTCCTTCTCAATTTGTTCAAAGGTGGCTATTACCGCTCTCAATGTTCGACCCATTATGTCGATGTCATCGGCATAGGCGAGTAACATGTGTTGTTTGGTGTACAGAGTAAAAAATTGTCTTAGCACTCGAGTTAGAAATTGTCTTAGCACTTCGGGCTTACAAAATGTAAGAGGTATCCTTTCGGATAGACAAAATTGTCTTAGCACTTCGGGCTTGCAAAATATAAGAGTTATCCTTTCGGATAGACAATAGATCTAAAATTTTTAACATAGCATTGTATTTTGATGGCCGTAGCCGTATTATCCCAAACGATGTGGCTATAAGTACGCATCCAACCACATTCGCTCTAATTTGAAGTTTTTGGACGAAATAAATCTTCGTAAAACATTCATAATAAAGGTCCATCAGTGTTCTCAAAACATGGACATCAGAAAGTCCATTTGCCATCATGGTTGCTAAAATATGTTTGTTGACTTGTATTGCTCCAGGGGAATAATTTAAACACAGTCACATATAATTAACAGAGATTAGTGTGAACTTTGGATCAAATTACTAAATATAATAAAAATGAAATCCTAAAATGTGGTTTCTAAAAACTTCTGCAGACATCCAATCAAAGAGCTTTATGACTTCTGTAGCTACACATATTCACACTTGTCTCTACACATAATATTATATTTCCTCAATCTTAGCCGTTGTTTATTTATTGCATTTCGGTTTAGTTTTAATAATACCATATAATAGTAATAATAACTTTATTATTTCATAAACTTTTTTGTTTGAAAAAAATAATAATAATAATTTTTATTAGTCTCTGTTTTCCCCATAATATTTTCGTTAATTTATTTCTTTGTATGGCGATTAGTAAAAACAAGATATCGAGCCTGGGTACGACCACTAAGCCTATGGATCAAATATCTCATTTACATTTGATTTTATTAAAATCACTGATTTTTTATGGCCAACACCTCTAATAAGCGAATGTTGTCAGTTTTACCGAATAAAATTACGAGCTAATGTCAAATAGATAAAGCGTTAGTGGCCAACGAACGAACGGCCAGGCAATGGCGATGAGCGTTTAACCAACCAACGAACCATCACCTATGAATAGATGTCCAATAAAATGTGTTTTTTATGATTTAATTAATAGTTGCCGCAAGACAATGAGCCTTTATTAAGCCACATCATTAGAATAGGCGAATAGGTCCACAGTCAGCTGCGACCTTTGTTGTTCTATGGCCTGAGAGCTGAATGAGAGAAGTTGAATCAGCTGGAGATGACTATTTATGAGTTGTTAACTGAAAGAGTTTCCATTGACAACAACCTGTTCGCTAGTCGAGATTCCGTATCTGTGTGGATGGATGGGAAAGTGCAGAGGTGTTTTTCGTTCACACCAGACAGTGTGAAGACAATCTGTCCATTATTTGTTATACTTTTTGACAATTTCAATAGAGGTATTGTCTTACGATGGAAATAAAAGAATTCTTGGTATCTCGTTCAGTTTTGTCAAATTTATATCAATAAATAGATAAGATTTTTTGTGAATGAAATTCGTTTCCTTTTTGGCTATCAATGAATGAACGTTTTTTTTTAAGAATTTGTTAATATTAAGAATTTGTATAGATTTTTAAATGATATCGATTTTAAACTTGACAACATTCGCAACATTTCTGCACTATTATTTGAATATATTCATTCGTGTATGAATTGATTCAGTTCGAAATATTTCACTTGATCGAGATCGAGTGTTTCATAAAAATTTTAAATAAATTTATTTGTATTTTGGGAATTATCAATTGGCCATTGATTTGAACGTTTCAATAAATCATAATTAAAGCTGTCCACTTTGAGAATAGTTTATTTTTATTCATGATTCGAATTATAAAAATTTTAGATTTTTATTTTTGCATTTGAAAGTTACACTGTTTTATCAAATCCAAATTACACACATTTCGGTTCAAAAAAGGCCAATGTCCTTCATAATACTTAAAATGGGCGAGTGCTATGTCATAACAGCGATCAAAAATTGTCTTTTCAAAAAGAGGCTAAACTTTTCACATGTTTAAAGGAAAAGTCCAAAATAATTTCGATTAATAGATGATTCTTGTGTGGTCTGAAGCAGAGCTAATTTAACTATATAAGGGATTTTTTTGGATTGATAAATTATTGTTGGGGATTTTTGAGGATAACAATCTTCATTTGGCGATTTAAGTCAGAAAAAATTGGCAACGTAAGTCTAAAACTCCAAATGCCTGAAATGGGTTGGGACTCCGACTTTTGTCCGAATTTACGGCACTACTGTTGAATGACGCCATCTGACATTTGATATTTTTAGCATAAACGTACTCAGTTCAGTTTGAGGTACGACCATGTGTTGTGTTCTTTACAGTGATTTGAAAAATCAATTCGACGTGGAGTATCACGACACGAGTGCATCTTTGTTGATTCGTTCAGAAGGGAATATTGTGGTAGCTTCGGCATTGGAGCAATTTCGATATGAAGCTCTAATAGTACATCACTAGCTTTGATCAATAGGCATCGAATATCAAAATAAATAACTGTCTCAAAGTTTGAAATCTCTAGCTAATAAGCTTGTTTAACGGCACGGGTTTTTGTATTTTTACGTATGTTTTTTGTAATATTAAAAATGTAATGTTTTTATAATATTGATAGAAAAATTAAAAAAAAAAACTATAGAAAGTACCTTTGGGACAGATTCGGCATTTTAAAGTGCAGTAAGTGGAGTACATTCGGGTATATACAGAAAGTGCCAAACTGTAAAAATATTTAACTAATACTAATTTGTACAGAAGCCATCATTTCCCCGATTTAGAATTTAGAAATACAATGGCAAAAAATTACCCATTCCCTACAAACTGCAGCAAAAACATTTGCCAGATTTTCACTCTGCGCCTGGAAAAGACCCACGAAAAACATATCGACACATTCCACCTTTCCGTCGATTATAAAGCCGCATTCGACAGCCCTATCCGTTCAGAGGTGTTCGGCATTCCTGCAAAATTAATATGGCTATGCAGGATAATTTTGAGTAACATTAGGTCAGCAATGAATGTTTGAAAGGACCTCTCGGAGCTCTTTAATGCCCTTTAAGGTGACAAGGTGACAGTTCGTCGTGTGACCTTTTTAACATCCTGCTGGAAAAGGTCATACGAGAGGCAAAGGTGAACCGAAATGGCTCTCTGTACACCAAACAACACATGTTACTCGCCTACGCCGATGACATCGACATAATGGGTCGAACATTGAGAGCGGTAACAGCCACCTTTGACAAATTGAGAAGGAGTTTGCCAAAGTGGGTCTGGCGTCCAGTAGGCTGGAACCAACTATGGAACTTGAGAACTACAGCTTCGAAGTTGTCAAAGATGATATATACTTTGGTAGCGTCATAAATAAAACTAATGACATCAGCTTTGAAATTCGGAGAAGCAGTAAGCAGTTTAGAAACAATCGCCAGACCAAACTCACACTCTACAAGACGGTGGTACTACTCGTGCAGTTATATGGATCTGAAGCATTTGTACTTACGCAAGTAGATGAGGCGGCTCTTGGAGTGCTTGAGAGAAAAAGACTCCGAAATATCTATGGGCCGATCTGCGTTGACGGTGAATATCGCCGTCGAATGAACCATGAGTTGTACCAGCTATTATCGGACATCGACATTGTTAGACGTATTGAGCTGCAGCGGCTACGTTGGCTGGGTCATTTTGTGAGAATGGATGAAGATGCCCCAGCTCAAAAAGCATATAAAAGCGAACCAGCTGATGGTTTACGCAGAAGGGGAAGGCCACGAATCCGATGGACAGATCAAGTAGATGACAACATTGCCGAACATGGTCTTTAAAATTTGAAAAACTGCGCAAAAGACCGACACGCCTGGAAATTTTTTTTAAGCTCGGATTATGGAACGAAAGTTCTGTCACAAGCCAGATAAGTAAGTAATACTAATTTATCATATCTCATTACCCAAAAATAGTAATATTGGTCTCCATTTTTTTTTGCGACGGTAACATTTTGAGGAATACTGATATATTTTTCAAACATTACGGTTAATTTTGTTTATGTTCAAGGTTCGAGCCCAACCTGAGTGTCTGTAGTTTGGTATTATCTTTTCTCCCGAAGCCCCAATTGATTTTAGGTATTTTTAACCCTTTCAGTGTTTTTATCGAATATATTCGACATTTAAAAATTCTCTCTTTCTTTGCGATTTTTCGGTTATCCTATGTACCGTTAACATTGATGTTTTTGTTTTTGCTGAAAAACAGACGAAACTGTCCGAGGGTTAAAATGAAAATTGCTTTTTTTTCTAAACTCTATGGCTTTATGTGATTTTAACTACAAACTTTTAGATTTTTATTCCGACAACATTTATTTTGACACTGAAAGGGTGAATGTTAATCTCATGGTGTAGGGTGTAAAAAGTTCGACCTTTTGGAACTTTATTTGTTGATATTATCATTTTTTTCAAAGTTCCAAGAGTTCCGAAACCAATCCATTCTAGATAGATGAAGAAATTTTTGGATTTTACTGCATAGTTACTTAGGAGTATATATTTAAAACCTATGTTAAAATACGTTTACATTATACTGGATTTCGTTAACCCAGTGGGTTTAATTTGTCAATTCCATTGCATATATGTCAAATAAATATATAAATATATCTAGAACCTATTCCGATTTATTTATAACCGGCCGTCCAAGGACTGCCCTCGAATATGATTTTATAATAAGCAATGATCCTTTTTTTAGAATTGAGCCATTTATTCGTATAACTTGAACTCCTCTCGATAAACAGTGGCTAATTAAAATATTAATCTTCTAAGAAAACCCAGCAAGCTATTCAGTGTTGCAGTATTTAACGCAACAGGGTATGATCTACAGGGATGATTACCACCAATCAGTTAATCTGCTAATAAATGTAATTACAAACAGATTTACTCATTATGCCGACAGACTGCAAACAACTAACCTCAAATTGCAGTTAATGTAAAAAGGAGCAACATTTGATTACAACAATAATAGGATTTTATAACACCAAAACACATGATCAGTAGGAGGTACTGGTGGAAATAATTCATCTGTTGACCATTTTGTAATAAAGGTAATCTAATCTTTTGTTAAACAGGAAACCAACTAGCGATTGTAGTTGTTGTATCTCTGCTGGATACCATACTCGCAACCCTACAGACAGATACCCTGTTACAAATATTCAAAGTTCATTGGAATGTCTTTTTGTTGGTATGTTGTTGTATTTTGGCACTACTTGTTCCATGAAAACTTTTGTCCCACAAGGGATGAAATGACACACAGCTCTGCGGAAGGAAGTTTTTGTGTCTGTTATGTTGTGCATTTACACTTGGCGTTGAAATATTAACGTGCTCTGGCGAAATGAAGCAAAAATTTGAACAGATTGTGGTAATTGACTTTGTCCCCCTCACGTCTCTCTGTCTGCCCGCCCTTCCTGCAAATAATGAAATATATGAGTATATAATACAACAATGATGATAATGATGCTGTCGCTGCTATGACGATTATGATACTCCTTCTTGTAATAAAAATTTCTACACGTTGAACAAACGGCTTGTTCATTTAGCCAATATTTTACTTTTGAGGGATGAGTGAAATTTTAATTTACTTTTCCAAACCGCAAGGGGCACACACAAACACTTGTAACAGTCGGTAACTAAAAACAATTTTGCAACGAGTCATAACGTATACAAAAATACGTATGTGTACATATTTTATTAAGAATTTTTGTAGAAAATTCTAGAAAAATTTTTATTTATCACATAAAATAGAGTTGCACAGGAAATTTTATTTTTTTTGGTCCTAATGGTGGGAGGTATACATTCGGTATACGGTTTGTAAGACTTAGAAATATAAACTTATTAACATATATTTTTACTGTTGACAGTTAAGTCAATCGGTAATAATGTTGGTGCTGATAACAAAATATAATCAAAAAACCAATGAGCAGATCAGTATAATCTAACTTTCTGCGGTTCTATATTCTGAGCCTGAGCAATACTTCGCGATAGTTGTACTCTCTTGACTGATTAAAGGTCAAAATCTCAACCCTGGCACATACTGGTACATACACCAATAAAATTGGTATCAATTTAAAGATCAACCACTCCTCTTGTATATACAGTCAACTTCTCGGGTCGATATCCTTTAGGAGTAAATATATACGCCCCAGAAAAAAATTTTCGTAATTTTTCACACAAAAGTCTGGGTCCATTGACCCCCTAAATTTTGACCGATCTTCAAGAACACAGTCATGCTTATTCTCCGGCCAATTATCTTCCTGGCGATCAAATTTCGTGGTGTTCGGGTCATGATTGTGGCATCTATAGCGACCAGAAAAATAGACAAAAATAAAGTCTTTGGCCCATTTCATCCCCTAAATATTAACGGATCATTAAGGGTCTTGTTTGTCCAGAACCCATCCTACATGCACAATTTAGTGGCGATTGATCCATAACGGTGGACTTTATCGTGTTTACAAATTATTATGGACAGACGGACACACGTGTCTAGTTCGACTCAGCTAGTAGTATTCGCGGCGTTACAAATTCTTGGGGCTGCACAACATAGTTGTGTCGGATATAAAAATTGATTAAAGAGTTTCAGGAACAGAGAATGCCAATTTGCGGACCTTTATATGGGATTTCTTCCATGCTTAGTGGTGTTTACAACGGTATAATAAATTTAATACACTGAGGTATTCTTAAGATCACTGATATCTTACCATTTGAAAACACATAAGACCAACATATCGCCAATTCGGTTTAAAAACGTACCCAAGTCTCCAAATTCCGAATATGTGGGGGGTTACATTGTAAAATGGCAAATATTGGTACATTTGTAGGGAGATCTGATGCCCGACGTGAATTAAAAATACGAAATTGCAACCGATTCTATTGAAAGGGGGTATAAAAAATGTGGGGTACCGTTATATAGGGCCTACCCTAAAAAGGAAAGTAATATTTATAATTTTTAGTAGGAGGATGTGTAACCCAATGAGAACCCATTTCCATTTGCAATGTCAAACATCCTAGGAGTAATAACAGTTTAAGTGCAAAATTTCAAAGCTCTTTTTCTAATTTTGAGATCTCTGTCGTGACAGACGGACACGTCACAGAATTTTATTCTGATCAAGAATATGTATACTTTGTGGGGTCTTCGGTGAATATTTCGAGGTGTTACAAACGGAATAACAAATTTAATATATTAGGTTGGAGAAAAAGAAATCCATTATGTTTATATGAACTATAGGACTTTATTTAACATGCTTCGGAATGTCCAATTTGAGCCAAATTTGTACAGTTTGAAGTCCTGTTCACTATTTGCAAAAAAAAACCCGAGCATTCGATTTTCACAATCCTCACTTGATACCAATACAGAAAAATATGATAATCGCGTGGTGCCAAGTGCGGACTGTATGGCGGATGCATTAAAATTTTCCAACCAAGCTCCCGAATTTTCCGACGAGTCACTGTAGAAGTGTGTGGCCTAGTGTTGTTCTGGTGGAACACGACACCTCTCCTGTTGGCCAATTCTGACCGTTTCTGGTCAATTGCTATCTATCAGTAGATATCAGAATTCAGAAGTTTCCTAGCCGTTAGTCCTGGTTTGGGTACCGTTTGAGGAGCTTCACCGCTCTTTGACAACGATCATTTTCGCGCAGGGTTATGGTATGTGATCCATTTCTCATCTTCAGTCACCATCCGTTTAAGAAATGCGTCCATTTCATTCCGTTTGGCCAAGGCTTCGCAGATGGAAATTCGATTCATCCTATTGCTAACATGCCGGTCAACTTCGATCATTTCGACGACCGGCCTAATGGATTTCTCTTTCCCCAACCTAATACCCTCCACCTTATGGTAGATATATCATGAAACAGTAGTTTATAAGAGTTTTGTTTACGTTTACTTTTGAAACCACGAAATGGATTACTTGGTATATAGATGCATCGTTTCGTGTATAATATCAGAGTGTATCATATGTGCCAACTGGAAGAATAATTCAATAAAAATTTTTTGTTATGGAACACCCTAATATATATAGTTTTATAAGGTTTCTAATCCAATAAAAATCGATTTATTAAATTGTGAAAAATCCGGTTTATTATTTCTCAAATATGATTGACTAAAATTAGTATATTGGTGTGTTCATTATTTTTTCTCTAACAAGATAATCACATTGTTTTATCAAACATTTCTTAACAAGCATGTGTAATGTTGTGTTAAAATATTCAAAATTGACACTACATCCGCTGTTAATGTCCATAAATAATATTCAATAATTACAGTTTAACCCGAACAACGAATGACAATCTAAAGTGATTCGATTATAACTGATTTCCACCTATTGTCAACACCTTTTTCAATTTCGGATCAACGAAATATGGAATGCAGAACTCGTTTTGTCACTGTGTTATGATCGAAATTTCAAAATCAATTTGTTTGATTTTAGTTGTTGTTGTTTCTGTGTGACCCTAGAACCGAGAAAAATTAAGTCAAAAATCTTCATAAATATTTAATTAATAAAACTGTCATATCGAAGATTTTATTTGCCCACTTGGATACTAAATTAATCCTTCTATTTATGAACACACAGTGATCATGATCACTAAGAGTTTTGTTAATTTCTGTTCGAATCAGATGATGAGCGTGAAACCCAAAAAAGAAATGTACAACAATTTAATGTGGCTCAAAAGCAGGTTGTGCCTTTTTCATTCTCAGCGGGAGCATTTCGGGTTGAAGCAAGAGTGTTACGTTTTAAAGAAGATGCAATGAAACAAAGGAACCTTGTCCATGAACAGGGTTCTGAATGAGTGTCAGAATGTAGTTTAAACATTGCATTGTTATCACAGCCTTCGGAAATTTGGTAACAATGAAAATAGTTGCATTAACAAACTTGTATTCTGTGGCAATACAATTCATAGATTTTGAATGCATTGCATTTTACGCCCAAATAGTTTTCAATGAAAATTTGAGATATGCTTTGCAACAAAAAAAAAAAAATCAACAATTACATGACAAACAAGAACATCATAATTATGTATTGTTTTTTTTTTTTTATAAAATAGAAACAATGCGGATATTTTGTAAATCCAAGTGATTTACAGGAATGCGAAACAATTAGCCATACATAACTTCATAAATTTGTCTACAAGAATGGATGTTACAAATTAACTTTAATTTAGAATGTCAATACGTAAGGTTTGATTACATCAACATTTTAGACATGCACTATGGGACTTTAATACAAATATATGGATTAGATTAGATGATCACCTGATATTTTGTAAACCGAGATATTAGTTTAATAGAAAAGCTGAAATTTTCATAGCAGTTTTCGCATATCAGTTAAAAATCAGTAGATTCTCCGTCATGCACAGTGAAAAAATTTAATGAATATTTTCATAATTTCTTTTATAGTTAATTTTTTCCATGCTGTACATGCGCATCGCTTTAAATACTAGTAAAAATTCTTATAATCATAAGAAAGCCACTATTTTTTCCAAAAAAAGTAAACATTTCATTACTATCAGAACTATTTTCCTACTTCGCTCTACTTTACCGCTATTTGCGCTCATTTTCTCTCTCTCAAAAACAAATGTAGTCCTCTTAAAAAACCACCACAACCACCATTGTTCGGCTGTGTTTTGTTTTGATATCGTTCTCCGCATTTCCCCTACTTGTTGTTTGCTATTTTAGCAACCAGTTATTTCACTACTATTACTGTTGCTAAGCAACGACTTTCCACTCACTCGATTGTGACTAGTTTTGCATTTCATTGTTTTTTTGTTTCAGACACTCTTACCGACCTCTGCTTTGGTGTTACAAAATTCGCATATGTGTTTTCCAAATTATTGCGATATATCTGCTAAATACAATATTTAGATACAAAAAATGGCGCAGAAAATGAACATACAAGCAAATAAGAATAAACCAGACAAGAAATAATGAAGAAGAAAATATACAACCAAAATAGAAAAATTAAAACGACAAAGAATGTCTGTGCCATAGAAACCCGCAACCACCACCAAACACACAGTCCATTTTTTTGACTCTCTCTCTGAGAAGAAACCAGTATTTAAGGTTTTATGAATTCCATTCATAAAATGCAGAAATCCCGACATTGCCAACACTTTCTGGATACAATATTTATAATATACGAATTATTTTTTTCTTCGAACCCAGTCTTCAGGGATTTAAAAAAATATCTGCAATATAATGTTAATTTTTCATACAGAAAACTTGTTCCATATAATCACCTAATTTTTTATCGATCATCAGAAAAATAGATATGCGTATTCGTTAATCTGACCCCCATTTCGTGGTGTTCGAAAAATAATTAAAAACCGAACAAAAAAGTTTATGGCCTAAACCGGATATTCATAGTCCATAACTGATCTTCGAGGTAGAGTAATTTTTTTAATTTATAATTTTCTATAATTGCGAGCGGTAACAGTCACCTTTGAATAAATTGAAAAGAAGTCTGCCAAAGTGGGTCTGGCAGTAAACGGCAAGAAGACCAAGCTGATGGTATCAACGCGCAAGATGTCCCGTAGACTCGGACCAACTGTGGAACTTGAGAACTACAACTTCGAGGTAGTTAAAGATTTTATATACCTTGGTACCGCCATAAATAAAAGGAATGACATCAGTTTTGAAATTCAGAGAAGGATTGTGATGGCCAACAGATGCTACTATGGTCTAAGTAAGTAGTTTAGAAACAAGTCCACCTCCCGCCAGACTATACTCACACATTACAAGACGCTGATACTACCCGTGCTATTATATGGTTCAGAAGCATGGGTACTTGCGCAAGCAGATGAGGCAGCTCTTTGGGTGTTTGAAAGAAAAATTCTCCGAAAGATCTATGGGCCGATCTGCGTCGACGGTGAATATCGGCGTCGAATGAACCACGAGCTTTACAATTTATACGCGGACATCGACATAGTCAGTCGTATTGAGCTGCAGCGACTACGGTGGCTAGTTGTTGAAAGAATGAGAATGCCGCAGCTCAAAAGGCATATAAAAGCGAGCATACAGATGGTTCCCGTAGAAGGGGAAGGCAACGAATTAGATGGAAAGACCAAGTAGAAAACAACATCTTGGAATGTGTTATTCCACATTCCACAAGACCGACGCGCTTGGAAATCTTTTTTAAGCTCGGCTTATGGAACAACCGTTCTGTAACAAGCCAGCTAAGTAAGTAAAGTAATTTTCCATAATTATGACATTTTTTAGGAGAGGTACCAGTGGTTATAGTTGCACTTTATCAAAGAGTATACCGGAATAAGTTATAGACCCTAATTTCGGACTTAATGTCATATGATGTTTACAAGTTTTTTTAATTTTTATGAATTAAATTTTGTGTGGACGGAAATTTCTTATCTTCGAACATTATTTAAGTTTGTAAGAAATAGTACGATATAAAAAATGTGAATGGAATGGGTTACTTCGAGAGTTATATATATATATATATATATATATATATACATATATCTATCTTCTATATATATAAAAATGAATTGCTGTTCGTTAGTCTCGCTAAAACTCGAAAACGGCTGAACGGATTTTTCATATCTTAGTCTTAAAATGTTCGTGGAGCTTCAGGGAAGGTTTATCGAAAACCGCGAAAAATTTAAGAAACAATATTATGAAGCATATTTGCATTTCCACGAAATTAGTATCGAGCTATTATGATTGCACCACGTCGTAGTTGTTATTTTGAGATATTTTAGGCGAAAATTGGTAGCGTATCATTCCTGTAAGCTTTCATTTGTCAATTATTACAAATATTGAAAATATTTTTTTTTTCCTATTGGATTGACATTGTATTGAAAAAATTTTTGTGAGAATTCAAAAAATAATTGAGAAGTATCATTGAATTTACACGTTTTCCACAAAATGGCCGTACATTTGGGACAAATGCAAGGATGAAAATCAGAATTCTAAGATACATGCCCTAAGTCATAGGGACATGTTATTCCTTAAAGTACATAAAATGTTGCTATGCCACGGGAAATCAATTGGCACCATTATATGGTGGTTATTTGCCTATTCGTTGTTTAGTATCTTTAAACTTATAAACTTAACACCGCATATATCCGATACCAATAATGTGTATCACAGAGAAAACTAATATACATATGTACGATGATATTTTCTGTGCAAAATTCTATCATTAAGTTCATATAAAAAAACATGATGTACCTATTCGTATTGAACCTGTGACTATAAAATTACAAATACCTCAATATGTCAACTACCGATAAATTAAATTAGGAGATCTAATAACATGTAAATATGTTGTTAAGATCGAACTTTTCATATGTATATTTCTTAAATCTGTCGGGACATTTATAGGGGTCAATGTTAACACACTATTAGGTAGTAGGTTGTCCATGCGCTTTAACAATAATGTTCAATTTACCGAAAATTAAACGGGAAATATGTAAGGCTCTCTTTTAATACGTTAGACCAACTCTATGAGAAAATTCGGTCAAAGCCTTCACAATTCCGAAAATGGAGTGGGACCTGTATGTAGGAGCTTGGGCCTAAATTGAAATATTTCCTCAAAACTGTGTCCATTATATCCCATTATGGTATATTACAGCTACTACAATGGGAATGTATATATATTCATTTTTAGAGAACGATTTGACATCACATGTGAAAATACCAAAGAATGGGGGATACCATTATATGGGACTACACGGAAACTTTTACCAATATTGATATTTTTTTTATCATCCAAAATAAAACATAACAGTCACTTTGGTTGAAACACTGGAACAAACTCCCATAAAAATCTAATATTTTCAGTAACGTTATATGGAAGCTCCCTCAAAGTGCGGACAATTTTAGTAGGATTCATTCTACCAAATAACAACCAAATGCCAAATTACAGTCGATTAAATTTAAAAACGTATCCAAATCCCCAACAGAATCAAAAAATGTGGGGAACTATTAGATGGGGGATATTTGGAAGCTTGGGAGAATAACAAATTACAGCCAAATATTAAGGGATACCGTTATATGGGATCTATCCGAATACTTGGGTCAATATTGATATTATTAATTAGGGCGATTTTCCTAATATTAAATTAGAAGCAATTCTGTTGAACATTTTCAATATCAAATATCTTATAAGTAGTAGAAATGTATGTGCAAATTTCAAAGTTGTATTTTAAATCGTGGAGGTTACAAAAAACTAGATTTATATTGCGCTACCGTTATATGGGAAAACTTGAATTATAACCGAAGGTCTAACTTATGTGTGCATTTAAATTTATTTTCCACGAATTCAATAATTCTTAACCTTATATCCACCGAAACTTTAGATGACAAGAAGGTATTACAAGAATCTGTACAATCCACCTTATGGTGGAGGGTATAAAAACAAACGTACATTCCGAAAATTATACATCAACAATATTGCTATGCAAGACATCGTTTGCCGGGCCCGCTAGTATATATATATATATATACTTACTTAGAACACTCGAGACAGAACATTTGTTCCATAAGCCGAGTTAAAAAAAAAACATTTCCAGTCGTGTCGGCATTGTGCGCAGATATTGTCTTCCACTTGATCTTTCCTTCGAATTCGTGGCCTTCCTTTCTGCGTGAATCATAAGTACGCTCGCTTTTATATGCCTTTTGAGCTGGGGCACCATCATTCATTCTCACAACATGACCTAGCCACCGTAGTCGTTGCAGATGGAGTGATGGATGGTCATATATCTTTCGGAGAATTTTTCTCCTAAACACTCCAAGAGCTGCTGGATTTGCTGGATTTGGTGCTGTGTGAAAATCTAGTCTATGGTGGATTTGACAGGCCTTAAAGCGCATTGGTATGGTCCAATAATGTCATTGACCATTGGCTTCAGTCGTTCACACAGCACACTGGATGGCATTTTATATGGGAAGGTAAGCCGACTAATTCCTCTATATTTGGCACATATCGTCATCTCAATTTGCTCACACTCAAGTTTTTCTTGTTATTTCTTCTTCTTCTTCTTTTTAACATTCGTTTCTCCTTTCTTCTTTCCTACTTGTGCAAACCTTGACTGCTAAAAGTAATGGTCCGAATCGAGAGTCGCTCATCGGATCGATAGAACGTCTAATAGACTGGATGAATGCCTTCCGTTCAAAATATTATCAATTTGATTTCTCGGTGTTTGATCGGGAGAAAGCCAGGTGGCCTCGTATATATCTAGATGCTTAACCATAAATCCGCAGCTCGTTTCATGGCGTTTTATGTACCGTTTCTGCTTTGTACTTGAATAAATCAGCGAAAACTGTGTTTGTTCTGTGTCCACAATTGATATGAGAGATAACCAAGCCTGGGCCATGTTAAAGCCAATCAGAGCCGTTGCCTACAACCCCATAAGTCATATATATGGCTATATTTAGTGAACAAGTTGGTATATTCGCCAGAACCGAAATTTTTATTCCCTCTACCATGAGGTAATCGTTCGGGTCCTTCATAAATTATTTTTTTTTTTTTTTTTTTTTTGCAGGAAGATTTCCCACTCAATGAGAACAAAATAGGGGGCTATTTGATTAAAAAAATGTCATAACGTAGGGTACCGTTATATAGGTGCTATTGTAAGATGTTGATCAATATTTATAATTTTTAGTCGGATGATGTGTCAACATATATCGAACTATTCTGATTAAGAATATACATATATGACTTTATGTGGTCTGTGGTGATTATTTTGAGGCTTTGCAAAGGGAATTACAATTTTAATATGTACTCCACTTTATGGTGGAGGGTATTTCTGGCGTCCAGTACGAATTGTCAATACTATGATGGTATACTAATTTAAAATAATGTCGAACATATATAGTAATCATTAAGTATCTCAAACGACAGATAATTTAGAATCATGTCAAGACGTAGCCTGACCAATTGTATGTATTTTGAATGTCCAATATTTTTGTTAACATACGAGCACATTCCACTGCCACATCCCCATGCTGTCTAATATTTTTTTGTTAGAAACGAAAATTTCTTTCTGAGAATCTTTTTGATAAATACGACATACAATTATTTTTGACAAATTAGTTTTCTTTCATTACAGGGCAAGTGTAACCGATCGCCAAAGTGAAGGTAATCAAAAATCAATCCAAATGTTTCGGCTGATTATTTTCTAATGAAATTAAGTGGATGGAATATCCTACTGAAGTGGTAGATAATCAGTTTACAACTTACGGGCGAACAACAACTAAATAAATGAAATAATTAACAAGATGAAAGTATCTATTATGAGGCTGCAACAACAGCAACAAAAACAAAAATGCAACCAAATTCAATCCGCTTCTTTTTTCATCTTCTTGGCTGTAGTCTACAAACCAAAGCAAATGAAGCTATTTTGAGATAATGATGATGTGATTTTGTTGTTGTTGTTGGCAGAGTTGTACGTATTATTATTATTATTTTTGTAGGCCTACAATCGGCCAGCCTTCTAAGGGAATTGAAAATCGTTTGGAGGCAGTTAAAGTGTAAAAAGGGCTCCTTATGCTGACCAACGTTCATAAATCAAAACATACAAACAACGATTGTTGCTGTAGTAGCTGTTTCATTGTTGTTGTTCTTGTTTCTGTTGTTGTTCATCAAAAGAGTACGACCTCGCTGGACTGTGTTGCCGCTGGTTAGAAGAGGATTCTTTTCGGTGCGGTTGAACCTTTTTTACACATCCGTTCCCAAAAAAAGGCAGTCTCAATTTGTGCTGCCCCGTGTTGTTGTGTGGACGGTTGGTTGGTTAGCTGGTTGGTGGTAGCATCTTTATCAACGATGTTTTTATTCTTTACGCTCACATTTAGTTTAAGCCCGGCTTTATCATAAACAAGTCCAAACTCACACCCGAGAACACATAAAATAGTTGTTTATGATATTTGGTACCTGTAAAACACGATAATGCGCATCATCATGGACATCATTATGAGGATTTCCATTGGCATCGATATGGAGTAGCATCGCCTTGGCCATGTTGGACATTCAATAAAAGGAAATTTGTTCACTTTTATTATTGTTGTTAATAATTCGATTAAGCCATTCACAGGCGTTCTACCCAAATAAAAACACTGTTGAGGATAAGCTGACCAAAGCCGATCAGCAAAACAAAAAAAAAAGGAACAAAACACAGACATGTATATTGGCCGGAGTCATGTATAAGAGAATGCCAGACAGACATCATCACCGTCCAATCCAATTTGCTTTGGACATGAGGAAGCAGTCAAATACCATATGGCCAAATTAAACGTCCATTCAAAATTCCTTCGGCCGCCTGTCCGACCATAATCGCTGTCCAGCAACAGCATCACCTTTTAACGTTTTCATTTTCGTTATTTTTTGCTCAATTTTCACACAGCTTGGTTAGCATCGCGATCTGAGACCGAACATTGCACCGCGTCTCGTAAATTAATAAAGATTTCTTATTGATTTTAAAGTGTTTCTCGTTGTCTGTTCATATCGTAGGATTTAATTTTTATTGTTCACAGTTGTGGTCTCTTAATATTCACGTTTATCAGTTCGGCGATATGAGTTCCTGGATGTGTTTGGAGTAAATCTGAATTGCTTTACCTAGGTGAGGTGAGGGGTAGGTTAATAATGATGTCGGTAAATGTTGTTGAATAATTTCATGGAATTGGATATTGAGACTTAAGATTGCCAGATTGAAATAAAAAATATTGGGAATATTCGTTGATCTTTTGAGTTTGAATATATTTCGAAATGATATTTCCACATTTAAATTTATCGATCATGTATATGCAAACCGAATCTATTCATATTTGTGAAAGTTTGTAGGGAGATATAATGGATATACGGTCGATAATTTCACTTAATCTTTATTTAGTTTAATGTAATATGGATATATCGTTCACTACGTATGAAATTTGTAAATTTTCAAAATGTTGACCCATTGTAAGGTTGCTTAAAATATTAGGTTATGCAAAGTTAGGTTCAAGCGGAATCAGCTTGGTTTTATAAAATTAATTGTCAGCAAAATTTTGAACCTTTTATGGGGAAGGTACCAGAATAAGTGGGCCGATATTCCATCTTCGAATTAGATTTAAGTTTGCAAGAAACATTACGATGTGCAAAGATTGGATGAAATCGGTCACACCCTTCGAGAGTCATCGTGCCACACACACAGACTGAGGGACAGACATTTGTAAATTGTCTCCAAATTGTATGAAATAGTTTTAGTCCGATGAAAGATAGGGTCTAAAACAATATTTCCATGGGGCACACTTTTGCCGTAGCAAATCATATATCGATTGTCAGGGAATTTTGTATGTTATTGAAATTAGTCGGTGACGTCATAAATATATATCCTTGATTACAGTGCTATAATAACTCGATTTGATCTAAAAGGAATGGTCACTAAGAACTATGAATTCAACTACGAAAATGGTATCGAATATTTGGAGAGATCTATAAACAGTGTATCGACGTTGCAGGGATTTATCTTGACTAAAAACATGTTACCATAGTAGCACCTTTTTGAGATTAACTATAGCTTTTGCACAACTACAGTCCATAATTTAAATTTTCTTATTAGAATACTATTTGTATCCATTGACATAAAAACATGTAAAAAAAAATGTCAGTCAGGCAACCGGTTGTAATGCAACTCCACATCGAGCCGAAGCTCTACCCACGATTTGGGTATAAACCACCTCCAGCACGATTCTCCCCGAAGGGCCAACACCAACTACCAGGCTAAATCCGTAGACCTAGGGGCCCTAAAACCAATACCACCAAAATCTTCGATCGAAGCTTTTAGCAGTGGATACCCCAGAACCAATAATAGATGACGGTATAGAGTGTATACCACCTAGCCAAGATGAAATCAGAATAGCAATCGGCTGAAGAATAATAAAGCAGCAGATGCCGATGGGTTACAAGCCGAACTATTCAAGACTGGTGGTCAGATGCTAGTGAGGAGCAAGCACCAGCTGATTAGTACAATTTGGCCAGAAGAATGCATGCCCAATGATTGGAACCTCAGCATCCTGTGTCCCCTGCACAAAAAGGAGACAAGACGATATGTGCCAACTACAGAGGAATAAGTATCCTTCCCATCGCATATAAAGTGCTATCCAGCGTACTGTGTGAACGACTGAAGCCAATGGTCAATGGCAAATCCTGGAAAAACCCACGAAAAACACATCGACACATTCCACCTATTCCTCGACTATAAAGCCGCATTCGACAGCCCTATCCGTTCAGAGGTGTATAAAGCCATGTCTGCGTTTGGCAAAGTGAACAGAAATGGCACTCTGTACACCAAACAACACATGTTACTCGCCGATGACATCGACATAATGGGTCGAACATTGCGAGCGGTAACAGCCACCTTTGAACAAGTTGAGAAGGAGTCTGCCAAAGTGGGTCTGGCAGTAAACGGCGAGAAGACCAAGCTGATGGTATCAACGCCCAAAACGTCCAGTAGACTCGGACCAACTGTGAAACTTGAAAACTACTGCTTGGAGGTAGTCAAAGGTTTTATATATCTTGGTACCGCCATAAATAAAACGAATGTCACCAGTTTTGAAATTCGGAGAAGGATAGTGATGGCCAATCGATGCTACTATGGTCTGAACAAACAACTCAAAAGCAAGGCCACCTCCCGCCAGACCAAACTCACACTCTACAAGACGCTGATACTACCCGCGCTGTTATATGGATGTGAAGCATGGGTCCTTAGGCAAGCAGATGATGCATCTCTTGGAGTGTTTGAGAGAACAATTCTCCGAAAGATCTATGTGCCGATCTGCGTTGATGGTGAATATCGGCGTCGAATGAACCATGAGCTATTCTCGGATTTCGACATTGTTAGACGTATTGAGCTGCAGCGACTACGTTGGCTAAGCCATGTTGTGAGAATGGGTGAAGATGCCCCAGCCCAGAAGGCATATAAAAGCGAACCAGCTGATGGTACACGCAGAAGGGGAAGGCCACGAATACGATGGAAAGACCAAGTCGAAGACAACATTGCCGAAAATGATCTTTGAAATTTGAAAAACTGCAAAAAAAGACCGAAACGCCTGGAAATCTTTTTTAAGCTCGGCTTATGGAACGAAAATTCTGTCACAAGCCAGCTAAGTAAGTAAGTAATAAAAACCACGTTGGTAAAACCTTAATTAAATCTGAATCCAACTGAAACTCTATACAGCAAGAAATGTGTGCTAAAACTTCTGATGTAATGATCAAGACCGGTATGTGGGAGGATATATAAAAAGATTATCTATACCAACTATTTAGGTGGATATTTTTAACCACAACATTTTTTTTAAGTATGAATGGAACTTACAAAAAACAATTCTAAAATGACGCAAATTATTCTTTAACAATATTCCTAAGACAAGACAACGTTACCAGATCAGTTGTTAAATTTATAATTTTTCAAAATTGTGACAGTCTGTGGTGGATAGGACTATATAGCCAATAGATGAACTAAATCTAAAGATTTACCTGTTTAGGCCGCACAGAATTTACCATTACACTGTGGGCCAGATATCCACAGTTATTGGCCATCATGGGTTTATGAAAAAATATATATCTTATATTAGGGAACGCTGAATACGATTTTGCAAGAAAAAAAATTCAATAGGGATACTAAGAATGGCGGTCACATTTTTTAAACATGGAATTAATCAAATTATTTTTGAACACGTTTTGTAGCTATTGCCCCTAATTACAAATGTGAAAACCGATTTTGAAAATAAAATAAAATGAATCCAAAATGGCGGATTAAACATAATATGCCATTACAGATCTTTTAAGAGCCTTCGAACCCAATTCTTAGGAAGTTAACCGACCTAGGGGGGTGTGAATTAACCGACCTAAGGGGGGTGGATAAAACCATCCTTTTTCAACCTATTGGAGTATTTATGTACCCATAAACGTTTTCCTAGTGGCTCCATCTTCGGATTTAATGTAGGCTTTGTAAAATTTGTTTGACTTTTATAATAAATTAAAGTAGATGCTTTTTATGAGCAAGAAAAATCAATATTCAATGAATAAAAATCAATGAAGATAATTGTCGATGACAATCTAAATATTTTGTAATAATAGAAAAATAAAACATAAATAAACGTTTTTTTATCGACCCTCAGCCGATCCATCGTCAATTTTACGATTTGCAATCAATGAATTAAATCCTATACTCCATTGCCTTTACTGTGTGGGTGTGTTTCGTTTGGTCCCATTTTGAACTAGGTTTGATAAAAATATACTCTGTGTGTAATTTAACTCAAATCTTACCGTTTTTTATTCTGGCACCTTATGGGGGAGTTACCAGGCTTGGTTAATATATTTAGGTGTGTAAGTATTACTTCATATCGGGGCTCCGTTCGCATGATATTGTAAAATATATTTTACGATTTTTTTTTTTTAAACATATAACGATGTTCAATGTTTGTATGTAATCAGTTGCATTGTTCGAATGTTATGGTGCACACCAGCCAGGGAGACTGCTATTTTTAAATCGACTCCGAATTGTCTGAAACAGATTTTGTCCAAAAATATTTTCCAAGCAAGCAGTAACGTACATTTATTTTTTAGGTTTATTGTCCGAAGATCTGGCAACGCTGACAACTGCAACTGTTTCATTTTTATTGAGGCAATTTCAACACAACCAAACAAGTCGAAATTAACCCATATGTAGATCACCTTTTTATTCCAGCATCCATTCTCATAATCATCATTTGGAGTTGGATTTAGTGGTCGCTTCCCCAATTCCCCTCCAACTGACTTTTTACTGGGCTTACAAATCCGTTTGTTATTAATTTGTTCAGTTATTTAATTAACATCCATAAAAACCAGATTTCCTGTTGCAAATTGATTTATGCTCGAATTAATTCTAAATTTCGTTGTTGCCGTTGTTATGGTCGCATCGTTGGGTATACGGATTTTTTATAGCCATGTTTCGTTTTGTTATCTCATTTAAATTTGTCGATTTTTTAATGTCGGCCGTTGAGTTTAGGGGTTTGGTTCGTTCGTTCGTTCGAATTTCTGTGGCCAAAATCAATTTGTTTATTATGACCATTAGTTTGGGTTCGAACAACAACAGCGGCAGAAGCAGCAGCTGTTGGCCTAAATCAGACAAATGGCAGTGTCGAGAGTGTGTGAATAAGTGTTGAATTCATTATAAATCAATTCGAACAAAACATTTCGAATCGAAGACGATCATTCATACACACACACTCTCCCAAGAAAGAAGAAGAACTCTCAGAAAATGCCACAAAAGGTAAGCTTAACCACAGCCATGTCTTAATTATGAAAATTAAATAAAAAAAAAACAGAAACAAAATTCATCGATGTCCAAAACGAAGCGTATCAATGTGATGGTACCACTAATCAAAATCGACAGCGCTAATCCAGTTCGACTAATGAATTGATTTAGGGGCAATTTGGCAGCCAAACGACATCATAATCAGTGATATAAAAAATCAATGGGTGAAAGGATCGACGATGTTTTTATGGATAATCTTTAAATCATAAAAACAAAGATTCGTTGATTTGCAAATTAATGGCCCACACAATGGGCTGGCCATCAACGAATCGAATGTTTGTGTATTTGTCGAATTTTTAATTGCCTCAAATAAAATTTAATAGCCGAATTTCACACACATGTTTGATTAATTAATTTACACGATCGGCAGAAGCATATATAAGCATTAGAACTTTACGCACCGACTTATTGTAAAGTTTTGATGTGCTTTTAATAATTGTATTCTAAACTTTAAAAACACTGTGCAATTTAATTTTTTTTATAATTATCGGGAAATTATGATAAAGCGACTAAAAGTAGAAAACACGTGTATCGGCGTTTTGAAAGTTTACGTCGGGAGGTAACCTAAAAATAGGGGAAATTGGTCTTTTCGGTCCCTTTTCAGAAATGATTCAAAATGAGATTATATAAGGTGACCATACGTCCTCTTTTTTAGAGGACAATCATCTATTTTAACTGACTGCTATCTATGAAATGAATGCCCTCTATCTGCCATATATATCTATAATCTGTCATCTTTACTTAATTAGCTGGCTTGTGGCAGAACTTTGGTTCCATAAGCCAAGCTTAAAAAGATTTCCAGGCGCGTCGGTCTTTTGCGCAGTTTTTTTTCAATTTGAAAGACCATATTCGGCAATGTTTTCTTGCAATTTACCTTTCCATCTTATTCTTGGCCTTCCCCTTCTGCGTGCAACTCATGGTTCATTCGACGGCGATATTCACATTCAACGCAGATCGGCACCTAGATCTTTCGGAGAATTTTTCTCTCAAACACTCCAAGAGCTACCTCATCTGCTTGCGCAAGTACCTGAAGCATGGGTATCCATATAACAGCACGGGTAGTATCAGCGTCTTCTAGAGTGTGAGTTTGGTCTGGCGGGAGGTGGCCTTGCTTTTGAGTTGTTTGCTCAGACCATAGTAGCATCTGTTGGCCATCACTATCCTTCTCCGAATTTCAAAACTGATGTCATTCGTTTTGTTTATGGCGGTACCAAGGTATGTAAAATCTTTGACTACCTCGAAGCTGTAGTTCTCAAGTTCCACAGTTGGTTCGAGCCTACTGGACGTCTTGCGCGTTGATACCATCAGCTTGGTCTTCCCGCCGTTTACTGCCAGACCCACTTTGGCAGACTCCTCGATTTGTTCAAAGGTGGCTGTTACCGCTCTCAGTGTTCGACCCATTATGTCGATGTCATCGGCGTAGGCGTAACATGTGTTGTTTGGTGTACAGTGTCATTTCTGTTCACGTACGAAAATATATATGAGAGCTATATCTGATCCGATTTTCTCGAAACTTGACACACATCATTCTAGCCTCAATTCAGTACACTATGCAAAATTTCGCGCAAATCGAAAATAAATAGGGACTTTAGTGCACCATTTACATAAAATCGGACAAAACTGAATGATCATAAATGCGATCTGTACTTTGTTTACAATTTAACATCTAAAGACATGCATAAATCGACTCAGAAAATGATTCTATGCATATTCTCAAAAGGAACCATGTGTCTCGTTTCCTTTTGCCTGTTACAAACATATGCACAAAGACATAATACCCTGTACCACAGTGTGGTGAAGGGTATAAAAATGTAAATATTTCATTAATATCACAACTAATTTCCTATTTCGCTATATTTTACCATTATTTGTGCTTGTTTCTCCTTAAAGAACCACGATTTGCGAATCTGTTCATGAAATGTGCGCACGTTGAACCGAAAACGTACAGTTTTCGCTTTGGCGAATGCACTCAATAAGCACAAATCCGATATTATTCCCTTACAGGAAATGCTATGGAAATGGACAGGACAGATGATTACGTACTATATTATAACTACCATGAAAAGAGACAGCATACGACCGCAGCCCTAGCTATGACATCAAAATTCTGCAAGAAATATTTTAGTGCAATAATCGGAAATCGGATTTTTGCCCCACCGTCGGAAAATTCAGTCACCATGTTAGCATCACCAGATTCAAGCATCTTGATGTACACAAGGCCACCTGGCTTTCTCCCGATCAAACAATGAGAAATCAAATTGATCATGTTGTGATCGGCGGAAGACATGTATTCAGTGTTTTAAACGTTCGATCGATCCGAGGAGCCAATATCGGTTCAGACCATTAGCTGGTAGAGAAAAATAGAGAACGGAAACGTATTTTCCAACAAGTGAAAAAGCGTAAGTTCGGCCTGGCCGAACTTTGGATACCCTCCACCACAGGTATACCGACAGGTATTTGAAATGAAAAACTGGACCGATATTTATAATTTTTAATAGAGATATTTGGTACCCAATAAGAACCCAATGTACCAAGTTTCAGCGAATTTGGTTGAAAATCGCGCTCAAGAACTTCAAAATACCGAAAATTGGGGGTGCCCTTATATGGGGGCTACCAGAAAAAGTGGGCCGATATTTATAATTTTTAATAGATATTTTTGGTACCCAATATGAACCCAATGTACCAAATTGCAGCGAATTCGGTGGAAAAGCGCGCTCAAGAACACCAAAATACCGAAAATTGGGCGATACCCTTATATGGGGGATATCCGAAAAAATTAACCTATATTTAACAAGAAAAACGTGAGCAAACCTAGATGTATAGGAGTCAGAATGAAGTCCGGAAATTTTACCAACGTGTAAAACACCAAACCAAGGCCTTGCTTCAGGTACTTCCTCCAGTAGAGAAGAAGAAGGAAGCCTGGTGGCAGATACAAATAGTGTATTGAGGATCTGGAAGGAGTGTATCGCAAAGCTTCTAATATCAAATAGTGGCATTGAAGAAGATTCCCCAGAACCCATAAGATCTGACGGTATAGAGTGTATTCCACCAAGCCGATTTGAAGTCAGAATTGCAATCAATCGACTGAAGAATAATAAAGCAGCGGTTGTCGATGTTTTAACAGCCGAACTATTCAAGACCTGTGGGCAGATGCTGATCAGGTGCATGTACCAGCAGATTAATACAATTTGGCTAGAGAAATGCATGCCCAATGATAAGAACTTCAGCATCCTGTGTCTCGTGCATCAAAAATAAGACAATACGATGTATTCCAATTATAGAGGAACGGACGACTGAAGCCAATGGTCAGTGACATTATCGGAAAATTTTCACCTGTACAATACCGAACGAGGTTTCGTGTGGCCGCCGGAAAATGTCATACGAGATTCAAAGGCGAACGGAAATGGCACTCTGTACACCAAACAGCATATGTTACTCGCCTACGCTGATGACTTAGACATAATGGGTAACGAATTGAGCAGCAGTCTGCTAAAGTGGGACTGGCAGTAAATGGCGAGAAGACCAAGCTGATGCTATCAACGCGCAAGACGTCCAGAAGACTCGGACCAACTGTGGAACTTGAAAATTGCAGATTTGAGGTAGTCAACGATTTTATATACTTGGGTACCGCCATAAATAAAACTAATGACATCAGTTTTGAAATTCGGATAAGGACAGTGTTGGGAAACTTATTCTACTATGGTCTGAGAAATTTAGCAACAACGCCACCTCTCGAGAGGCCAAACTTACACTCTACAAGACGCTGATACTACCCGAGCTGGTGTATGGAAACATTGACAAGGACTTCGCAGCAAAGTCACAACAAGAGATCTTGTATCTACAATATTTCTTATAAATGCCAAACTATAAGAATGTGATGGAAACGAGTAAGAGATACCAATTCAACTGGTCAATTTAGGAGTACTTTTCCATTCTCTGGAAAATCAGTGACTGTCCCAGATTACTTTCTTCATTCTGCGCTCCCCAACAAATAATAACCAGACTAACCAGATAATAACCAGTTTTCCGCCATCCACACTTTAGGGACTCATCAGGTAGTTATGCCTTGGCAAATTGCAATTAAAAAAAAATATTTTTTTCAATTTTTTTTTCATCTAATTTATTAAAACTCACAATTTATATTTAATATATTTGTTTTAATTTATTTCCGTTTTTTTCAATATTATTATTTTCAATCTTCATAGCATTTTCAAGTTATTCTCTAATATTTATATTGTACACATCTTAAGTAATAAATTTAATTTACAATTATATTAATATTAATGATAATAAAACACAGTACGAGCAGAAGGATAATCAACATACAGACATACTGTGTCAATAAATACAAACATACAACATACATACATAAATACAAATTAATAGGAAACACTGCTGTTTTGTGGGAAAAGTCTTAAGAAAAAATATGTATTTAACATATATTAGATGTTTTCATGTCGGGGTTGTTTTATTTACTAAATTTTTTTTTCAAAAATAGCATGAGGAAAATATTGAAATTTATTTAAAAATAATATTACAAAAATATATACATAATTTAAAAAAGCAAGTTGTAATATTTTTACTAAATACAAAATAATTTTATTTTTTTGAAATTTGTCTGTAAGGGCGATGATCATTTGAAAGAGTCTTTAAGCCAGTTTTTTTACCTTCGAGTCGAGCCTAATGATCGAAGTTTTGCAATGGTATTTCTTTTTTTCTTCTTTCAATTTTTTTTTTATTTTGAATCAATTAAAAGTTTGTCCCGTTAATAGAAAATCTTTGTATTTTTTATTTGAATTTCACAGAAAAATTTTATGGAATGTTTTGGAAAATATTCTCTAATTTATTTATTTATTTTTTGCATTGAAATATTTGTGAAATATGAGGAAAAATTAAAAAAAAAAATAAATGCTGAGTCTCCATTTAAAATTTGTAAAGAATTATTTTAAATATAATTTAAATAAATGCAATTACAAGTTGTCAGTGCCATAACCTCCGTTGCCTGGAGAAGATAATTGTATTCTCTATTCCAAAATTTGTTATAACAGTAATGATACGATAAACATCCGCCATTCGTGGCCTATATTATATGCCAGACTGGAATTTTTTTCTCCACCATTATTAGTCATGGTCAAAATGTGGCAACAAAAAATATGAACAAAAAAGAGACAACAAATATTGTCCCATATCCAATATTGTGGATGAAAATCTACACACCTGATCATGTGAAGCACACACCCGCACACAAGCATACTGTGTACATACATAAGTGAATTGTTGTTTTTATTTAATATTCTCATTTGTAGTTTTGTTGTAATGAAATTTGCTATTACCTGTTTTGTAACCAATTTACAAACAGCCATGTTATTTGGACATGTATTTGGCCAAATTAAGTGGGGGTCATGCCCGGTGGAAAAATACAAATTTATTTGTACTGTGGAATAAATAAAACCAGTAAGGAAAGTAGTAAAGTCGGACGGGGCCGACTATATGATACCCTTCACCACTATGGGTATATTAAAAAGGACTATTAACATGAAATTGGATGAAATAAAATATGTGATATTTATCTAAATGTAAATCTGCCTAGATCTATCTATAAAGTATGTAAATCGACTTCAAACAAATATAAATAGGTCATCCGTTGGTCTATGTCTGTACATACAGAAAACGCAACTACGTAATTCTATGCTCAATTTGGAATTTGATGCCCAATTTACTTGAAATCGGGCGAAAATATATATGGAAGCTCTATCCAAATATTAAGCGATTTCAAACAAACTTGTCACAGGTTAGGTTATACTAATTTCAGAACGTTTTGTTCCTATTGGTTCCTTGGTGCGTCAATTACTTGAAATCAATCTATAATAAAAGGGAGCTATATCTAAATCTTTACCGATTTTCACGAAACAATTCAGATATCACTATAGGCTCAATTCAGTACGTTATGCCAAATCTCGTGCGACTTTGGTGCACCATTTACATGAAATCGGACGAAACTATATGTGGAAGCTATATAGAAATCTGGACCGGTTTTCACGAAACAAGGCAGACATCACTCTAGGCACAGTTCAGTACGTTATGCCAAATTTCGTACAAACCGAAGGATATATAGGGACTTTGGGGCACCATTTACATGAAATCGGACGAAACTATATATGGGAGCTATATCTAAATCTGAACCGATTTTCACGAAACTTGGCAGACATCATTCTAGACGTAAATGATTAGGCTGTACCAAATTTCGTGCAAATCGAAAGATATATAGGGACTTTGGGGCACCATGTACATGAAATCGGACGAAACTATATATGGGAGCTATATCTAAATCAGGACCGATTTTCATGAAACTTGGCAGACATCATTCTAGCCTCAATTAAGTACGTTATGCCAAATTTCGTGAAATTCGAAGGATATATAGGGACTTTGGGGCACCATTTGCATGAAATCGGACGAAACTATATATGGGAGCTATATCTAAATCTGGACCGATTTTCTCGAAACTTGGCGGACATCACTCTAGGCTGAATTCAGTACGTTATGCCAAATTTCGTGCAAATCAAAAGATATATAGGGACTTTGGGGCACCATTTACATGAAATCGGACGAAACTATATATGGGAGCTATATCTAAATCTGGACCGATTTTTACGAAACTTGGCAGACATCGTTCTAGACCTAAATGATTAGGCTGTACCAAATTTCGTGCAAATCGAAAGATATATAGGGACCGTTTACATTAAATCGGTTAAATATACATATGGGAGCTATATCTAAATCTGAACCGATTTTTCCCAATTTCAATAGGGTTCGTCCTTGGGCCAAATAAGTGACCTATGCTAAATTTCATCCAATTCGGATTATAAATGCGACCTGTACTTTGTTTACAATTTTACATCGACAGACAGACGGACGGACGGACGGACGGACATGCATAAATCGCCTCAGAAAGTGATTCTATGCATATTCTCAAAAGGAACCATGTGTCTATCTCGTTTCCTTTTGCCTGTTACAAACATATGCACAAAGACATAATACCCTGTACCACAGTGTGGTGAAGGGTATAATAAAAATTTATTAAACATTTTCAAATTATAAAATTGAAAGTTGCATTTTGGGCTGATTTTTGGAAGGAAGAAAGTTGGGATGTAATTTTTATCCAGGGAAATTTACTTTAAATTTTCCGATAACCGGGACACTAATTTGTCCAAGAATTTTTTTCAGTCGAAATTTTTGATAGAAAAAAGGCTTTTTTAATCCAACGAATGCACTGTGCAGTGCAATCCATGATCCTTTGAGACTCCGTGCCCTTTGAAAATTACTTCTGAGAAAAATATATATCTTTTTTTAATTTTTCAGATTTAAATCTTCCAAACCACTGTGCTGTCCTGCCTGTGCGGTATGGTACTTCTGTACATATTTAGTTATATTACCACTAAATCGCCCTTGATTATAACCTAAATATCCATCAATTATTCTTAATATCGAGGTAATTTGTTTTTCCATTTACTTGACATTAAAAATAATGACAGCACACTATCAGATTTTGGCCACTGTATGGACTTCTGGTTAATATTGAAAATATTGCCACATTTAACAGGAATCTTGGAAAAGGCGTTACCACATTTTCCCTCAAAAACATAAAAGACATTAACTTTAATCACCCATACTGTTTTAAACAATACAATTACCTTATAAAACATTGGAAAAAATGGAATTTCAATATTTTATAAAAAAAAAAAAAACTAAAACACTTTAAGGAATATGTTTTTGTTAACCCTACACTGGGAATGGTTTGTATAATACATAAATAAAGGAACATGTTGCTAAAATTTAACATTACTTGTTGTTGTGGTTGTCGTTTAATGCTTATGATTTTTTCTTTGTTTCTCGCATAATAACTCCGTCAATGATAATGAGCCGTAATTTGTCATAAAACAAAAGGCGTTGGTTGTTTTTGGGAAATTCTTTTCTTAAATGCCAACTATTTTACACTTTACGTTTTTTTCATTTTGTTCTCTCTTAATTTTTTGGTTAATTTCTACCTCCAGGCTCTGCCGCCTATAGAACTCACGTATTGTTGAACAGCAACGATTCTATGCTAAACGGATTACTGCGTCTTATGCTAATTGGTGAGGTCTGTTGATGATGATTAGGCGAGGGTGAGGAGGACGATGAAGAGGTGTTTTGTAATTTTATTTGGAAATTTGTAGCTCTACCGGGAAATAGGAATGGTTTAACATCACAACCTTCAGTGCCGACGCCAACGCCACCACCGTTGGGTAAATGCATTTGCATGTGCATTTGTTGGTGCTGGCTATTGTTGTCATCGTCTCGTGATGTATCCACACCACCACCATTTGACATGGGACTACCCAGGCCATTGGGACTGCCACTGGGTGAATAACTGTTATTGGCCATATCACTGCCACGCGGACTACGAAAATCAAAGTCATCACAATCGTCATCACTTTCAGTGCCGCCCACAACATCGATTTGTATGCTATCATCTTCGAGATCCGAATCGGAAAATGTTCCGTTAGCTTTGTGCTGTGATATGTATTCAGCTTTGAGGGCCTCCAGATCGACGGTAATGCCCTTGGCTTGCAGCTTACGGGCTTGTCGATCAATTGCCTTGGCCAGCTTCTTTCGTCGTCGTGCTCTGCAAAGATAGAGAAATTGGGAAACAATATTTAGGATAAAATTTATGAAAAGTTTAAAGAGGGAAGGTCTTTTGATTGGAAGCTACAAAATATTATGTGGATAGGTAACCTCTACAGGTAGAGTTTTTATTAAATTTTCGATTCCGCCGAGAATTCGTTATCGATATTTTGCTGTTTTTTTTTTTTTTTTTTTTTTTTGCATTCAGTTGTTAGTTACAGGGTGTTAAATATGGAAGAGAACAAAGAGAAAATTCGGTACATTTTACAGTTTTCCTTTGACAAAGGCGAAAATGCAAGCCAAACGCCTAAAATTGTGAATGGTGTTTATGATTCCGATACTGCAATTAGGGTTTCGTAGATTCGTCCACGAGCTAAAAATCTACCATATAACTGTTTTAAACCAATTATAATTGTCCAGAATTGGACGGAAAACACTAGGCCACACACATCTACAATGACACCCCAGAAACTTTGGGAGCATGGTTGGGAAGTTTTAATGCATCCGCCATACAGTCCGGGCGTAGCACCAAGCGATTATCATATTTTTCTTGCATTGCAAATTTTCAAATTTAGCCCACATAGGACATTCCGAAGCATGTTAAATAAAATATAAAAATAAAATTGCTCAAATAGGCTGTCCTTTTATAGGTTGTCATAACATTTACTCCCTCAAAAAGCACGTGATTATAATATTGATGATCTTCTTAGATTATCATCCATAAAAATGTCTAAAGAGTCTCATCCCATAATAAATTTTCGAAGGTATTCTCCACAGGGCGAATTGGAAAGTTTTGGTTATTTATTTTATTTTTTTAAGTTCTTCTTACCTTTCTTTAGCTTTAAGTTCATTGGGCGGGATGGGTTCACCAGAACATGTCTGGGGCTGGGCATTATGGGCAGGTCTTCCGGGTCCTTTTTTGGTATGCTCACGTTTTCGAACTTTGGCACGCCGATTCTGGAACCATACCTATCTGAAACAAAGCGTATAATATTAGAAAACCGTGAAGACTTTGAAGATAACTTAATGTTGCAAAAATAAAAAAAGACTGAAAAACTTCGAATTGTATGTTGATAGAGAATGCATAAACAAAAAAACTGATGATCTATATTCCAACAAGTCTATACATAGCAAAAAAAACTTTTTATGAATGAATACAATTCTTATGACCACGAGAAAGCCACTATTTTATCCAACAATTTAAACATTTCATTAATATCAAAATTATTTTTCCTGCTTCGCTCTACTTTACCACTATTTACACTAATTTTCCATAATGTAGAAGTACTTCATTTTGAATACAAGTAAAAATTCTTATACAAATGAGAAAGCCGCAATTGTAAATTTGTAAATGTAAACATTTCATTAATATCAAAACTACCCTGCTGCGCAAAAAATACAAATTGAAAAATTAAAATGGCGGAGAGTTTCTGTGCCTTAGAAAAAACACGCACTTTAAAGTTGTTTTTTTTTTCACTCTGATAAGAATCGAGTATTTAATGTTTTATGAATTGCAATCATAAAATGCAGAAATCCCGACATAAGCTATATTTTCAGAACACTATTCATTTCATATACGAATTATTTTAAAATGACAAAGAATTTCTGTATCATAGATAAACACACAAAAGTTGCTTTCTCTCTCTCTCTCTCTCTGATCAGAACCCTATAATTAAAGTTTTATGAAATGCATTCATAAAATGCCGGAATCCCAACATTAGCTATATTTTCTGAACACTATTCATATAATGTACGAATCATTTTTGTTTCTGTGTATATATTCGAAATTATTTATATGGCCCCAAAAATTTTAAAACAATCAAATTTTCTGACCAAAAAATTAAAATTTATTAAAACAAATAATATACCCTTCATTTAAAACTAAACTTACCGCAACACGACTCTCCTTCAAATCCAAACGCATGGCCAATGCTTCACGCATAAAAATATCCGGATAATGGCTGGCTGAAAAGGCTCGTTCCAGCTCCTCCAGTTGCCATGAATTAAAATTGGTGCGGGAACGGCGGCGTTTGGCGGCACTGCTTTCATCATCGCCGTCGGCAGAAAAACCTGAACGAGCACACACACAACAAAAGAAAACATATAAAATTAATAACCATATTTAGTAAGTGATAACAAAACATATACATTTTAATTAGAGTCCGAAAAACTATTATTACTCTACTATCCTACACAGGTCCCCGAAGCAAAAAATATTATCAAAATTCCCATTTCCAAAACTACAAAACGCAATTAATAACCCGAAATAACAACAACACTTCCAAAAAACATTTCATTAATTTACATATCAAACGTTGTTGTTGGACCCCTTTTTTTGGCATTTCCATCCAAGTGGGAGTGGGCCACTTGTACACATTTATTTTGATTTTAATTACCCCTCTAGCAGGCAGTCACACACACACGGACACAGTCACTCGACTCGACAATAAATATTCATAATCATATATTTCAATTATCTACATTAGGGGGGTGTTGGGAAAAATGCAAGCCCATTTGAAGACAATATGTTGGAATGTGTGTGTGTGTGAGTTAGCCACACATGTGTGACCATGGCAAACTACCGTTTTAGTTGTTTATATTTGGATAACAATAAACATGGCAACGCAACAAACATTTTAATTACCCAACGTTTTGTATACGCACAAAATACCAGGACCAGGTTAACTCCCTACCGACGACAAATTGCCCCAAATCTAGGAATTTCTCATTTGGAAAGCGTATTTAGATGTAGGCTCAAAACAAAATTGTAATAAAGTCTGTGGGCGATTTTTATGTTAAGGGATATATTTATGTGTTTTAAGTTTAATAGAAATAGTGTTAATATTTTTTGAGGAATTGGATAAAAAGATAAGTTTAATCTTTAATAAAAATATATTTGGTTATTTATAAAATAAAAATAACAAAATTTGTATTCCCGATAGCTATTAGAAGCTGACCATAAATATCGTCCTGCCCTTCCGCACCATAACCATTTTAAAAATTTGCCTAAAAATTGCATTTCCATGCAACCAACAAACTGCATTCACAACATCCCTCAACGTCCAGCATTAGGTGAAACATCAAACATATCGTAGTGTTAACTCCCTCCCTGGAGACCAATAATTCTTAGAAATTGCATACCAAGGGGTGTGTCAAACAGGAAGAAAAAAATAGCCATAAACCTTTGCTCATTTGTGTACCAAGCACACAAAAAAATGTTGCACTCATTGCCTGGCATTGCATGTTGCAACGATGGCCAGTAAATGCATTTTTACAATTACACACACAAACACACTCATGCACTCTCACAAATCAAATTGACTAACGGCCTGGACATGCATCATCATCATAAAAATACAACAATTCCTAATATTATGACTGAGCTTTAGTTGCAACATCGAGTGGCAACATAAATGGCAAGGTAAGGGTGTTTGTCCTTTTGGCAGAGGTATTACCTATAATGTAATTCCCTAGCCTTTGGAAAAAGGGTAATTGAAATTTATTATGATTATGTTATAAATTTGCAGCTTGTGGAAGAAGAAGAAAAATGGGTAACATCGTAAAGGGATATGCAGTTGTGATATGCAAAGGGCAGAAACAGAAATTTCATTACGTTTAATATAAAATTTGTGCAATTTTCCTGCCACTGAATGAATTCACCCATTCCTTTTTAGTGATTGGGAATTTCATTCAAAATTTAAATATCATGTTTTTTATCCTTAACACTTTTGCCAAGAAAAATTAAAAATAATATCAAATTTCTCCTGTAACTAAAGGGATACATTAATTTCTCCTTAGATGACCAAATTGAGAATTTTATTCAATATTTAAATTCCATGTTTTTATACCCTACACAACTATGTTGTCAGGGTATTATAGCTTTGTGCAGCCCCGAAAGTTTGTAACGCCGCGAAATATTGGTCCTAGACCCTCCTTTATGTATACCGATCGTCATATCTCAACTAGCTGAGTCGATCTAGACATGTGAGTCCGTCCGTCTGTCCATTATAATTTGTATACACGATAGAGGCCACATTTATGGACCAATCTTTACGAAATTTTGCATGTAGGATGGGTTCTAGCCAATGAAGACCCCTATTTTTTTTTGATAAAGATCTGTTAATATTTAGGGGATGAAATGGACCAAATACTTATTTTTTGTCGGTTTTTGCGGTTGTTCTAGAGGCCGCAATTATGGCGTAAACTTCGAGAATTTTCACAGGGAGAAGGGGGTCGGGCCAAAGAATAAGCATGCCTGTTTTCATAAAGATCGGGCAATATTTAGCGGGTCAAATGGACTCTGACTTTTGTGAGAAAAATTACAAAATTTGTATTCTATGACGTATATATTTGCCCGTTAAGGACATAGACCCGAAAGTGGATGACTGAAGAGAAGTGGATGACCTTTAAATTGATACCAATTATATTGTCGTATGTACTCGGAAGTGGGAGCTACGCTTAAATATTTACAGGTGCTTACCTACTCAGATATTATTTAGTAACCCATTACCACACTAGAGGACGGAAATATAGCGCTGATTGTTTTGAAATTTTCCATGAGGTTCCAGTTATGGTCAAGGACAACGCCTATAACTTTCTGTGATGATCAGATTATAATTATGGGATGAAATTGACCGAATACCATTTATTTTTGTGTTTTTTCGAGCCGATGCCAATAATAGGTCGAAAATCACAACACAACCCACGGTGAAGAGAATCTGTACTGAATATGAATAGTAATATTCGGAAAATATGTCAGATACTGTTGACCTCTAATCAGGCAGAGGGAGCAAATATCACGAAATATTGCCCAGGTTCGAAATAAACAGCCACAGAAAGGAAGAGTTCCGTAGTAGTTGTGTAGGGTATCGTATGGTCGGCCTCGTCCGACTATACTGCGCTCACTGGTTTATCCTTAAAACTTTTGCCAAGAAAAATTAAAAATAATATCCAATTTCCCCCTTAACTAAAGGCATACTTTTATTTCTCCTAGGCTGACCATGTTGAGAATTTCATTGAAAATTAAAATTCCAAATTTTTTTATCCTTAACACTTTTCCCAAAAATTATTTTGGAGTATGTGAAAACAATCACAAAATGTTCGAACATATCTTTTTATGAACATACAACTTTATTTGAATTCCAAAAAAAAAAAAAAAACATCCAACATATTTCGGGACCTCAAGTGAAACCACCAAAAAAAAAACAAACAGCAAGAAAATTCTAGTGAAAATATTTCGATTCTCAAACATTGCATGATACAGTGTCAAATGACTTAATGGCAAAGAAAATGACTTTTCCACATGCCAACATTGGCAGAGAATTTGTCAGCGGAGGGGAATGTCCGTACGCTAGCTGGCCAGTTGGTTGTTAACCAACATGACCCATGGTGTTGTTTTTGCTGCCGTCGTTTTTGGCCAAAAGGAGTGAAGTTTTTAATCATTTCCAATTATGCCACTACTTTATCTTGATTTTATTTTAATTATTATGCACAAAATAAGAACAACAAACATGTATGTATGTATGTGAGCTATATCAACATGAAAATGTTTATAACATAATTACCAACTCTGTATGGAATTAGGGGAAACAAATACAAAAAAAAAGAAACAATGCAGGGTTAGCCATCCTGACATCTAATCACAAAAGGGGTCACACTACTAATTTTCAATATTCACAATTTTACACAAACACACACAATTTACCATGCTGACCACGTAAAGGTTTTGGTTTCGTTCATTCAAAATTTCCAGATTTTTTTTTTTTTTTTGATTTTTTTTTTTGGCTAATACACCATGCATACCTTGATATTAATGAAATTTCATATTGGAGTCATTGGACTCCAAAATTTTTATGAATGGTGAACTTTTTTTTGGACACGATGAATGAATGTTAGCGGAAAACGATTTTCGTTGATTATAATGTAACGCATTTGTGTTTGGAAAGAATTGCCATAATTGGTGAATTAAATTTTAAAAATTGATGAATGAAGTTTTCGCAAAAATTATTTTTTCAAAAAAAAAAAAAAAAATCGTTGAGCTTATATAACAAAAAGTCGAAGAAAAAAGTTCACGGTTTGTAAATCAATTAAAATTTAAATCACTATTGGCAAATTAATTAACCTACTAAAGAAAACTCAAACCCATTTAAAATAAATGTATTTCCACTTCCATGTGAGGGAAGGCAATTAGATGAGGTCATTTGCTACAAAATCGGATGTGCACAACAGAAGGCATTTTTTAATAGTACCGAGCAAATATTACAATGACTAATTTGCTTCTTCGGAAATCGAAAATTCGAAATAAAAACTAGTATAAATTTACAAAAAAAAAACGATGCTGTGGAATTTGACAGAATTCCGGCAGGACAGAATATTTTACACCCTCCATTATGAGGTGGGCATTTCAAATACATGTAATAGTTCGGAGCCTTTATAGATATTGTGGGTCGTGACATCCCAGTTAACATTTTTTTTCCAAGGAAAATTGCATCGATTTTCTTTAGAATTTCTGCACATTTTACTGCGAAGTTTGACGAAAATCTGCACATTTTCGTAAAAAAATGGGAAAAATTATAATGTTTCTATTATTTTTATTAATATTGAGCCAAGTTTCAGGATAGCCCCAATATATCGGTACCCCCCAATATTCCCTATTTTATGATTGATAAATTGATATTTTCTATTATCAATGGGTGTCAAATCTCATTACCAAAAGATATTAATATTGAACCAAGTTTCAGGGTAGTCTCCATAATATAATATTCAAATATAATGGTTGACCCAAGTCGGTAGTTTGGGAATTTTGTATACGTTTTCCAGCCGTATTTGGTATTCTGTATTTTCATTGGCTCTCAAATTTTCATACCAAAAATCATTTATATCGATCCGTATTTTGGTAGAGGTCCATATAACGTTGGCCCCACTATTAGGTATTGTGAGAATTTAAATCATCTTTTTCTCAAATCTTTTTCGGTATGTTCTAGGTCCCAGCACAACATGAGTTTTCTCCTAGATGTCCCCATTAATTTAAGATATTTTAAATGTCATTCTCATAGTGGTGGATATAAAAAGTTTGGCCCGACCGAACTTAACATCGTTTTTACTTGTTTTCCATAAAAATCCTTCTTCCTTCTTCATATTTTTATCAACGGAAATATCCTTCAACTAAATCCATTTAATGATTGATGTCCACTCACTAAAAACTAATTAAAAATTCATAATTCATACTCTCACGTTTCTCTATATACTGGATTTGTTGTAGATGTTACTGTTGTTGTTATTTCAATTATGGACATAGACAAGACAATTCACAAAAAAAATCACACCCAGTCGAATGATGAATGAATTTGTTCAATTTATGACATTTCTCATTTCCGTTCAGAGCAACGGCGAAGGAGAAGAAGAACAAGAGAAAGAAACGAAACAGCAGCACAATTTTTTGGTTAACAAGGAAAAGCACAATAATATAAATGACGAAGATAAGTTGCACACACACACATATGCACAAGAAATGAGTTTTCCTTTTTTACTTTCCTTTTTTTAGGATTTTTGTATTTTTTTTTAATTTCATTTCAAGCATTGAAAATTAATAGTTGCAATATAGGAATATGAACTCAAATCATGGATATCATTCATGCCATCATCGTCATCATCAATATCCCCATATGTTGATAGGCATTGGGTGATGTCGTAGAGGTGTAGCGGTGTCAACGGATTTGATTGTGCAGCATGCTTCTTAACTAAGATCTATGACAAAGGCTTTTCTCTGCAGTTGACAGCAGGCGGGTTGCTGCAGTTAGCTGTACCCGGGGACTTTGAAAGTTGCGTAGGTATCAAAGAAACCAAAAAAAAAAAAAAAAAAAAAAACAGATGATGTGTGCTGGCTCTTCCCAACCCACCATACATGGCAGTCAAACTGCAAAATATCATTATTACATATGTGCGTGTGAGTGTATAATTTTCATTTTCAATTTTTCCAAATACATTTTCTCTTCGTCTGCCGCTTCTCATATGTGTGTGCAAAATTTATTGTAAGAAATGATTAATGGCTGGCGGCATGTTGTAAAACGCCACAAGAAACAACAACAGCGACAAAAACAAATCAAAATCACAAAATGATTAAAAACTTTGGCAAATAAAATAAATGTTTGCAGACATTTTTACATTGTTTGTGAGTGTTTTACACTCCTAAATTTTGTTGTTGTTATTTTTTATTTATTAATAAATTATTTATTTACATAAAAATCTCAAACTCAGAAAAAAATGAATTTATGTATGTTGATGTTGTTTAAACAATTTGTGTATTGGAAATCGATAAGTCTGTTTTATTAACTACCACTTTTGTGTGTTTGTAAGTGTATTGAAATTGATGTTAATAGCAGCTTATTGAAATATTAATATTTCTTTTTTATCTATTTTTTTATTAGAAAATCTAATGAATGAAAAGTAACTTCTTATTGAAAGTTGTATTTGAATAACTATAAAAAGAGAATGCTTAATATTGGCAAAAATGTCATATCGTCTTTTTTTAATTATTTTAATCGGATTTGTTTTTTTTTTTTAACTTAAGAAACAAATATAAACAATGAACGTTTATAAATATCACAAGCTGCTAACATGTATTTTGTGTATATAAAATATTATTAATACCATGATTTAATCATTATTTAAGAGTAGTCATTAATTATTATTCCCATATGGTAATAATGGCAAACATAAAAAACCCCTAATGCGATAATGATTATTGAAAATAGAAAAAAACAAATTGAAACCATAATGTGGTTTTCTAAGAGCTTTGTTTCTTAATTTCCTGAAAAGTTTTCATATTAATTTTTAAAAGGAAGGGATGGGAAATTTGTGCATAAATAATGTGAGAGATCTTAATTGGGGAATTGGAAATAATGTGAGAGGTCTTAATTGAACCTTGAAGTATATCCTTTGTAAAGGGTAGGTATATTGGCCTAGAAGGAGATTAAATTGCAAAATTTTTTGAAAAATAATTATCCGTATTTTTTATCTATATTTAATTACAATTTGCTATGATAGAATTATATTTTCTATACAAATTTTTTAAAAAAAGATATGGTATCTGTATCTTGCAAAGTGTTTACATAAATATTTGTTTTTATTTACTAGTCGAAAAGTAGGATTGTCCAAATTATCTATAATGAATACACCTATAATAATTTCCCGACTCTTAACAGATTCCGTGCTCGAAACCGGTGACCGTAGCTCGACTTTGAGGCGTGGAAGAACAAATGCTCTTGGTCATTGTGTTAATATCCCTAATACAGCTAATTTCTGAGGCATGATTATTGGTCAGTGAAACATCGGAATTTCAAAGTTCAAACACTATTAGAAAATTTACATATGAACTATGTTTATTGACTTCGTTCGAAAATTAGCCAAATGGCAGAACTTATTTTTTTTTTTTTTTTTTTTTTTTTTTTTGAAAATCGCCAAGCTGCAACCTGGAATATAGGGAAGATCTTCACCGATTAGATTTATCCTAGTTCATACGATAACTATGTATGTTCAGAATAGCATGTTAAAATTTGGAATCGATTATTTTTGAGTTACCATGCCATTACACTAATTCAAGAAAAAACAGTTTAAAGTTTGAGTAGCGCACTTCCCGTCACTTGATGCTGACCCAATAAATCGGCTATATCTTCAAGAGTTATTGTGTTTTTTACTTGACATTTTAATAAGACAATCGGTATTTTTCAGATATTGAAAACGTTTTTCAATCAAATTGGCTGTAATTTGGTATTTTGGGTTCTCATTGCATAGCACATCCTTGTACTAAAAATTATTAATATTGCCCAATGTTTCAGGGTAGCCCCTTTATAACGGTACCCCCTAATATTCGATATTCTAAGTATTTTGGATACTTTTTCAATCGAATTGGCTGTATTTTCGTGTTTTGTATTCTCATTGGCGGCCAAATCCACTATCAATATCAATATTGATCTCCGTTTTATTATATCCCCGTATTTTTGGTATGTTCAAGGTTCTGTCATAACATGAGTTTCTTCTAGAAGCCTCCATGATTATAGATATTTTTATAGTCATCCTCACCGTTTTTACTCGTTTTTCGATTAATTTTAAGGATAAAATTCCACAGATTCTTAATGGAAATTAAATTGAAAATTTTCCCAAATACAAAACGTCTTTTTAATTAATCCATGTCCATTGTAATCCATATTATTTTAACCTTATCTGTTTAAAAGACCTTTAACTATTCCATATCATTTTATACTGCTAAACTCATTTCAATGATTAATAATTAAGTATTTATTTTTGTTTTCTATTCATTTTTATTTCACTTTATTTTTTCCTAATTAATTTAATATGTAATTGATTTGTATACAAAATGTTGTACTGCATGGTTTCAATAATTGCGAATAAAAAATGATTTAATTAATTACATTACCGCGACATTGTTAACATTATCAATCAAAACAATATACTATGTAGTCAAAACACACTTTATTTAATATTGAAAATTAATTGAACTTGAACTTGACATTGAAAATTGTTTTTTGCTGTGATTGTGATTTTGTTGCTATTATCAGTTCGATAAGGCAAGTGTAAACTTTGACATTAATTTTCATTTGGTTGGAATTGGATTTGAATGAAAATCAATAAAAAAAAAAATAATAATTTGTTTGTTTTATTGTTGATTCTTGGGAATGGTTATGTTCTTCAAACGTTAAACAACAATTAAAAATAATACAAAGGAATATCTTCAACTTCAAATCAATCAAGTTTTCAATTTTAGGACCGGGTAATAAAAACTTAAATGAACTGTCAAATAAATATCCCCAATACAAAAATCTTTGTATTTTATTAAAACAAAAATACGATTTACCCTGACTATTTTGAAAAATGTATATTATTGCACTTTTTTCAAAATAAAAATATTGACTAAACTACTTTAATCAGTTTCCTCAACATGAATGTTCGATTTATTTGTAAAATACTATTTTTTAAATCGATCCAAACTTTCATGTATTTTCCAAATGTATTCCAAAAAAAATCGTTGCCCCAAAATATTAATTTTTTCATATCTGTCCAAAATTTCATATATTTTCCAAATTTATTCCACATAAAAAAGTCCTTGCCCCAAAATACCAACTTACCCGCATCATCGTTTGATCCTTCACTTGGTGGTCCCGTCGGTGGCATATTTTGACGATTTCCTATCATAAGACGATGTTGAATTGCCGCTGAGGCCACAGCGGCGGCAGCTTGTTGTCTGGGCCGCCGAAACATTTCTCATAGCTGCACTTAAACCGGTTAAATTTGCAAAAGCATTACTTGCATTCACAGCCATTTGGGCTGCAGCGGCGGCATTTTGTGGTCCATTGCTTTCAAATCGTGGACGACCCAAAAATGGGGCACCACCAAA